>NC_143514.1:36277142-36431820 GCF_031878675.1 Megascapheus bottae | reverse complement strand
TGAGCAATTTTGAAAGATGCCATACATTGTGGCAATGCAAAGAGCTATACACAGTCCACTTTTCAAGAAGCTCTTGTTCTGGTAGAGTAGTAAGTCTTTGGTCATGTGTCCCTATGAAGAATATAAATATAAAAATGTAATACAAAAATATAAAAATTAGATATATGGTTTCAAATTCTTGCCACACAATCTTCTTTCATTTAGAAAAAAATAAGGCTAGCAAATGAATATTTGTCTACTTTTCTTAAATAAGGAGATTAAGGTTATATGAAATTCTTTAGATACTTATTCTAATGCTCAGATCTTATTTTTTTCCATTTGATTGAAAATGGAATAGCTACTAGACAGTAATTGTTTATGCCTATAAATCCAGGTACTTAGAAGGCTGAGAAATAAAGATCTTGGTTCAAAGCCAGCCCAAGAAAGAACCCCCCTGTGACTAGTATCTCCAATTAATCACCAGTTTTTTTCATATATTTTATTATAATTAATAGAAGAGTTATAATATATTCACCAGATAGAAGGTGCATTACTTTACATACATTGATACCCTTTCTCATGTTTGGTCCCCATTTCCCTCCCCTCACCCTCGCCCCTCATCTTGTTTTCCCCCCTTCCCTATCCGATTTCAAATAACCAAATATGCATATATACAACATATCAGATAAATAGATCACTAGTTTTTTTTAAAGTGAAAAGCAAAGCTGTGGCTCAGGTGGTAGAGCACTAACGCTGAGGAAAAAAAAACTCAGGGATTGCATGGAGGCCCTGAGTTCAAGCCCCCATCCCCTACACACACACTGAATGCCTAGATATTTCAATATTCTTTATAGACTGATTTCTCTTTTACAATAATAAAATAATATTTTTTCAAAGTCGTAAACAGTGAGTAGAAAAATCATAACAACATTTTATTTCTCTTTTTAATTTCTTTTTTTTCTGATACACAGACTTTCACTGCCTGCTTTATTATTTTGGCAACTACCAAGGCATCTCTGGGCACAAAAGTATACATGAAACCTTATCAACATCAGAGAAGCCTCCTCTGAGAACTCACTTTGTAAAAGTTCATATTTTATTACATATAATATAAAATACATATTACACCATATATCCTAATCATATGTATATATATGTAATGTAAATAGCTATATGATAATGACATTATATATTTAAACATATGGTTGTCCCTGCAAAGCACATATTCAGAAATATGACAGTAGCACAACATGGAGAAATAAAAGGTATGCATTTGTCAATGAATACCTTTATTTGTGAATAGCTTGATGCTAGATCTGTTTAGAAGGATGTGGACAATACAGAAAACTTTTTATAACCCCAAATGGAGCTGAAAATAATATGACTCAGTCATGTATTTGAAGCTGGTTTGCTGATGATTTTCTGTAATGTGACCTTACATATTTGAGTGTTTGTGTAGTTATTTTCATAATGTGTTCAAACAGACTTGATTGTGTAAAGTATACATGTAGTAAGTAGAATGCCTATATTTTAGTTTTGGCTTAAAAGGCCTCACGTAGCAGACAAAAGAGGGGTTTTACAGAAATAAAAACAGAAGTCCACTTAATATACCTCTAGGAATCTCCTAGCAGAGGATCACAATAGCTTAAAAGCGATGTGTCTATGTCCATATGGGATGAAGTTAAGTGAAATGAACTCCAGGATATGGAAACAAGAAGTTTATCTTTGTGATTGTTGTTCTTAATGGGAAGTTATTTCTTTTCTCTTTTGCTTTCCTTTATGGTTTATTGCATGTTATTACTTTATCTCACTTTTGTACCTGGCATATTTTATATACATTTATTTGTTTATTTAAAATAGGGACGGTCAGGGGAAAACAAGATGATTGGGAATGAGTGGGGGGAGGGAAAGCATGGAAAAAACATGGGAAGGGGTATCAATGTTCAAGAAGTAATGTACCCACTACCTGATGAATGTGACTGTAACCTCTCTATACATTACCAGGTCAGTAAAATACAATTAAAAAGAGAGAATACCAGCTGTTCTTAAGGTTACTAGTGGTCACTGCCACCAGCTGTATCTGCATTGTTACATTGCTATTGTGGTAAAAGCAAAGTGGAAAAATTTCAGATGGGCAAACAGTTTTGCAAGTTAAAGGAGATATTAAGATTCTGTATAAATAGTTATGTGCATATGAAATTATTCAAGTTCTGTATAGTGTATCTAAACATGGTATTTTCATGATCACATTATCTTGTTTATTAAAGTTTACTATTTATATCTTGTGTGTAGCCTCAAACTCAATTATTTCCTGTTCTTTGGAATTAATTGTTCTTTGAGCTTTAAGGATTAAGAATTTCTTTCTCTTTTTTTGTGAGGGGGGTTGGGGGATACAAAATCAACCTTTTTGACTTGTTTTGTTTGTTCAGCTTTTCCAATTCAATAGAAGCCAGTGAAGTTCTGAATTTTTTACATTATTCCACTGCTTCTGCTCAAGCTTGATTTTCAGTTATTCTCAATGGCTCTCTAATCCTTCTGTTAGACAAACAGTAAAAACCAAATGACTTGGTAGGACATTTGACACATTAGCTACCTTTGCAGTCTATCCATCATTATCTATTCTCTTCTACATTCTCATGCTAGAGCCACAGTGCAGGGACAGTCCTCCATTCTAAGGTCCAGATAGTACTGTCATCCTGCTATGGAGTTGGGCTTCCATGCCTCTGTGGTCTCTATGTGTTGAAACTGTGAGGAATTTGGGGAGCCATGCACAGCCCCTCAGTTCCACAAGTGGAAAGATGAAGAGGGTAGGACTGAATGATGTGCTTATGTGTCACACAAAATAAGACATGCTGGTTGTTCTTCCAATCCTAGTTGTTTTGTAGCTTCTGTAAATTACTAACTGCTACAGTTGGACCTACCTTGCCCTTTTCTCTTTTCTCCCACAGCCATTTACTTAGACCTGTACTTTAATTCTCTCATATGCATCTTCCTTAGTAGAGTCTAAGTTTCTTGAAAGCAAGGATCATATTTAATTTACTTTGGTATCAGTCACAGAATTTGATCAAGGGGCTGGCACTATCAAATATTTATTATGAAGAACTGAATTATAGATTCATTTCTCTAATTTCTGCATTTTGATGAGGCTCTACTATAAAACACAAGAAAAACAAAGAAATACTACAAAGAAGCCAATACAATATTTAAGATTTTAGGAATTTGGAACTTGCTATCATTGCAAAATCATGTTGGTTCCATGTTGGTGAAAATGTCTTTAAAGAGAACAAGTACAAGACTATACATTTATAATAAATACACAGTATGCACAAACCTATACACACGCACACACACACACACACACACACACACACAAGTGAACTGTTGAAGAGTCACATTTGGTAACTTTTCAAGAAACTGATATAAAGACAAGGTATCAAGGCTAGGATTGGAAAGAAAAAGTTAATGATACCTCATTTAAATTCACTAATTGGATATGGCAGTATATGTTTTTAACTCCATCTATCATGTGAGAAATAGGAGGATTATAGTTTAGACATGGGCAAAACCACAAGAATTTGTGTGAAAAATAACTACAGCAAAAATAGGGGGGGGGATGAGGGTGAAGGGTCATGGTTGAAGAGGAAGGACCAGAAATCATACCCCAGTACTACCACCATGATATTGATAATGACAAAAAATGTTTAATGGCAGCAATAATAATGAAGAATCTCCCTTGTTTTGGACTTTTATTTGAATATATTAGTGATGGGTATACTCTATTTCCTAATAATAAAGATGCTGGCTCAGCACCTCTGTGCCTCAGTTTTCTCAGGTGATACAACTTTTGTCTTCATAGTGTTAGATAAAGTAAATGGCAAAACTAAGCGTAGTTCTGGACACAGTATTATGTGAGTGTCAATAAAATTGTAGCTCTTAAAACACAGCAATGGCTATCCAAGATGAGCCAGTGAAGATTCTCTTTTGGCTCAAAAGGAAATGTCCAGAAGTTGGAAAATGTCCTGCATGTGATCAATTCTGTGAGTTGAGGTAGTAATGGTCATAATAAAGTGCTCCTCCTGAAAAATAAGCCACTCTGTTGCAGGTGCGGTATCATTTTTGTTTATGATTCCTTTACATAGTATACAATGGTTGAAATATAATTTTGGCTGTGATTCACCTTCCACGACTTTCCAGTTCTTTAGCCTCCATCTGATATGTTGTGATTGCTTGAGAAACTAGCTCAGTGTCACCTCTGTTATCTCACACTTCACTGAGTCCCTAATGACTTGTAATCCAAACTCATCTTTCATGGCCTTGCCCACAGCTACCTCACAGCCTTGCACAAAGCTTTTCCTCCTCACCTAACTCTGTGTTCCTAAATGGCCTAGGTCAAGCATTTCTTCATCTTCCTTTCCTTCTCTTTACTTCTTCCCTACAAGCTACCACAAGAGTACAAAATAAGAACTTAACAGGTAACTGCTTTTTATGTTCACATTAAATATAATTTCCAAATATACAAATTTTGCACATTTTTTTGTTTTGTCTTATGTCCTCTCATTGCCTGATTATTTTATCACTTGCTATGAAAATCAGCTGTATGCAGGGCAAAGAATTGTGGAGTGTATTCTGCATGGTTCTCCACAGGGCCCCCCCCACACAAAAATGGAGCTCAGGCACCTACAACAAAGATTAGGTACCTAACACACTGTTTCGCTGGATTTAACTCATTTCCAGCTTTGTCCAGTTGCTCACCAATATTCCTTAAAATTCTTGTGCTTATAAACACTTTTAAGCAGTTACTCTACTTAAAAAAGACCACTGCATACCCAATGCTATGGACATAGTAATGGAAATATAAACATAACTATATAGACATAAAAACCTATGACTCTATAGACATAATGTTTTATTTCATAAATTAATATGTTTCTATGACATACAAACTCTTAGCCTAATTTTGATTAAGTTCTAAATACTAAGTCCCAGTGATTGTAAACAGAGATTCTCTTCTTGAACATTTGTTTGTTAAACTTGTCATTTAAAATATGATGTAAAAATCAACGTTAATAAATTCTTTAATAAAAAAAGAAATAATTGAACAGAAAAAAGTTAAATGACTAGGACAACCTTCTGAAATGCTAAATAATAAAAAGTTTCTAATGGCAAAAAAAGACAAAGTACCGATTGCTTTGTGCAGTATGGCTTCATATTCCCTTGCAGAGCAAAGTGCTCTGTGGTGTATGGCATACAATAATGTACAAAACTTTAGATAAGTATATCAACTGAAAGCAAACAAATATCTACTGTCTACTAACACTTTTTGGCTTATGATATTTTTCTCAGTTGCATCCTGGGGTGGGCTTTTATGACATTTTTAGCAGGCATCTATTCTTAATAATGAAAAAAAAAACTTAAAGAAATCCATGAAATCATTTTTCTCACATACACTATCTGAAATGTATAACCCACAGTCAGATACTATTTTTCCTTTTACTGATATACCATTGTCTAATGAATGTCCTGCCTCCTGATACATTTCTTAATATATAAAATCACACATGGTTCTAATATTTTTTATTGTGGCTTCAACTGGAAAATATTCCTCTCTCCTACAACCCTTAAATTCTTTCTTCAAAGCTTTATGTATTCCTCATGTGGTCCAAGTGGTAATGATTTATTTACCACTCTCCAATATATTCATTTCAGGATTTGTGTGTGTGTGTGTGTGTGTGTGTGTGCATGTTATAAACATGTGAAATTTACTAAATATCAGTGATCAAATATCAATGATAAGTGAAAACACATTATACTGGAAATTCTTCAACATATCTAGACTGTGTCATGAATCCCCTACTTCTTCTTTTCTTCATATTATTATCTTTAAGTGATTGTACAAAGGAATTGCCATTTAACAAACATTATATGAAAAAAATATATCCGGATCAATGTCATCTTTCAAAATTGTCTCCTTGTCTCCTATCCTTTCCTACCCTTCCCTTTGCTCACCCTTTATATATATATATATATATATATATATATATATATATATGTGGTTCTCAACTGCATTCGATATGTTCATTTCTTAGAACTATGCATGAATTCAGAAAATTAGCATTTGCATCATTTCTATATAAAATGCAATTTTGTTTTTGCTTTTGTTTTCAAGTGAAAGAATAGGTTTGGTTTATTATTTATGCTTCAGGTCAGGACATAAAAACTTGAAAAATTGAAAAGGCATTAAGGGAAGCATATATTTCTAGCAAACAAAACTAGTTTATAACAATAAAACAATAACATACAAATTTGGTGTTACTGCAATAACATTTTAACTTCTAATAAATCAATATCTAAGAGTAATTGGTAATATGTATTCCAATATGTGTTGATCATTCCATATTAAATTTAACTGAAATCACTTTTAATAGGGTTATTTGGTACAATTCAAGCTGCTCCCTTCATGTTTATGGGTAAGACTTAAGCAATCATGCATGTTGGTGTGTCTTATAAACAAATTGTTATAAAATTAAGTTTGTGGTCCATGCTTACATTTAGGTTAACTTTCTAAAGTTTAAAAGGAAGGGATGATAAATACATTTTATATTTTTCTAGCTTCATTGACAAGGAAGGGATAGAAGAGTGCAATAAGCACTATATATTTCCTACTGATGTTGCTCAAGTTTCCTCTGATATCAATAAAATTTAAACTATTCATATTCTTCCCACGAATGAGTTAAGCATTGTGACAGCTACCCACTTTCAAAGGTAATAGAACATATCTGTCCACATATCTGATTTAGGAACACAATTCTCACAAATAATAGAAAGATGTTTTCATTAGGCAGCATTTTGTTTATTACAGAGCAACAACAATCATTTTTTGGATCTCTGTGTAATATTGACAACAAAGCCCAATTCTCCCATCTCTTTGATGCAGCTGGCTGAACTATGCATCATGTATAATACACAGTGGCACCATCTATTACTGAACTGGCTTATCTGTGTAGTGAACACTTCATTCAAATTTGTGTGGCTCAGAATATTCAACAAAATGCACAGATTGGCAAGTTTAGTATTCCTCAATACGTCATAATAGGTTTTGTATGAGTGCTTTCCCAATTTAAGATTGCCGCCATGCCACCTATACTCTTTGAGGAAAATGATGACAGTTCTTATGACAGCTCACAGCTGAATGGAGGTCTAGGTCAAGTTCAGAGTCACTTATAAAATGATGGAAACTATTAATTAAGCATAAAATTAGCAAATGCAGGGAAGTATTCTGTAACAAGCCTCGTGTCATTGTGTGCTGAAAATGAAACAAAGTACAATGTGAATACATTATGGGAAGGATTTTGTATATGAAAGGCACTGTCTGAAAAGAAGGAAAGTTAAGTGATGGAAAAGTTGCTGAACTTTGAACAACATTGGGAGAAGGAATAATCTAGAGAACACTTGATACTGATAGCATTATCAGAAACATAAACATTCTTAGATTCCTGAAAATACATCTTTTGTTATTGGATATTTTGAATTGTTTTCACCTCTAACACAGTTAAAGGTGAGACTGCTAAATCTAATTATCTTTGAAAATACTTCTTAAAAACAACTCCATGAGTTATATTTAAGGTTTTTTTTAAGGCTTAGAAATGTCATTTTGGTCATAAACGATAAAGATGGCATAGTTCTTGATCACTGAATTATTAAAAGCAATAACTTATAAAAGCTATTTTTTAAAAAGGAAAAAGGCTACAAAGAAAATAAATTGTTACCATTTCTTAGGTTAACAATTAGAGACACATATTGCATACTCTTTGTTTCAAGATAATACTTTTTCATTACTTTACTGGTAGGTAGTCCACACAGGATATTTTATAGATCGTTAGACAAATTACTTGAAATCCTAATTTTTTTTGCTCCATAGATAACTTGGTACTTAAAAATATTATCCTTAAGAAATTGTGTGCAATTTTTGACAAGAAATATACTCACTACCTTATTTTCAGAGATGTAACCCCTCTGTACATTACCTTGAGAAGAAAATGAATTTTAGAAAATAGAATTTAAAAAAGGAAACTGTACAAAAGGGTTACAATTCACCATGTGTCAGTTTGTGAGTAAAATGTATCTTGATTAATGTCCTTCCTTTCATTATTCTTTACAACTCTCCTAGACCTGCCTATCTCCACAGTTTACCCAGTTTCATTTTTGCATGTATACGTTGAGTATTATGACTAGATCCACTTACTCTCCCTCAACCCCCACTTCACCCAGTTGACTTCAACTCTCCCCAACACTGCATATTCCATCTTTCTAATGTTCATTTTGTTAAACTGAAAGTTAGGTGTTCAAAAGAGCCCCGGACTCCTCTCCTGCATATACAAGGCTTTAATTAATGTGTTTGTTTATATATGTGTATATCTGTTCATATATTAAATATATACAATTTATATTTAACTTCCTCATATGATTGAAAACAGAAAAATTGTCATTTGTTCTTCTGAGTCTAACTTATGTTACTTAGTATAATTTTTCTAGATGATCCATTTCCTTACAAATAGCATAAGATCATTCTTCTTGACAGATAAATAACAGTCCACTGTGTATGTGTTTGTGTGCTTGCATGTGTATGTATAATTTTCTTGATTCATCCAGTCATCTGAGCTGTCTCCATAGCTTGGCTATAATAAGTAGTGCATCAAGAATATGGTTGTACAGGTGTCTTCTGAATTTTAATCTTTTGGAAAATGTCCAGAATTAATAGTGTTGGATAATGGGTAACATCTATGGATAACTTACCACTTTAATTCCTAAGAAGTTTCCAGCATTACATATGGAGCAAAATAACTACCAAATTAAAATGACCAAACACTGGATATGGATACATAACATCTTAAAAGTTTCTTCACTGCTTTTCTTTTGTCAGTTTTGTCCTTTATATTTGCAGAGCTAATTGCTTTTTTTAATTGAAGATTCATGTATATAAGGAGTTGTAGAGTGACAAAATACTTTAGTAATATGAGATTCAAATTTCTACCTAGACAATAAGGTCATTAATTTTGTTGAATTATGGTGAGCATTAGAAGAAATAATGTTTGTGGCTATCCTCTGTAGTGTATAAATTAAGTTATGAAAGCAACCTGAATCCATAGCACAAATTTTAGATGCTGATAATTGGGATTTTGAAGAAGAAAAAAATTCCTCTTCAGTTTGTGATCATTTCCTTAAAATAATTCTTTACAAAATGAATGAAAACCGTCATGGACAGAAGGCAAAGGTTAATGATCCCAAACTATTTTATCTGGGTGAAATAAATTTCTATTTATCTAACAGTAAGTTGTAAGGTGATATAGCTGGTATCTAAAATAGTGACACCATTCACACCTGCATACATATAAAGATCAAGTAATAAAATATGTACTTAGCATCTGACCAAGTATGGAACTGCCTGAGTTTTAGAAGTCTTAACAAGTCATGGTCAATAGTAAGGAGACTTTTGAAGATTCTTCTTTCCCCAAGATTCTTTCCCTGTTTGCTAAATCAAGCACTACTGTAAAAGATTTTCAGATGTAATGAAAGCTCCAAATTAGTTGACTCTAAATCTGGAAATAATATGAATGAGCCTCACGTAATCACATAAATTCCTTTAAAAACAGACAGGTCCTTCCCACACTGGCAGCAGAGAGCAAAAATGAAAACTTACAGGATGATTTCCTTTGCAGTGGTTTACTGGAAGCCCAGGGGCCCAAGGGGACAAATTATCAAGGAATGCAAGTGACTTTAAAAAGCAGAAAGCATCCTCTCTATGTTAATCGCCAAGCAAATGAGGATGTAAGTCTTACTGCTACAAAGAACAGGATGCTGACTGTGGCTTGAATGAGCTCTGTGGACTCTTCCCTGGAACTCAGAAATCACAGGTCAACTTGGCTCATGCCTCAGATATACAGAATTGGGAGCTGATAAATTTCAGTTGATTTTTCAGCCCCAAGATTCCTGATAACTCTTTCACTCAATGGAAAATGAATGGAGATGCTGGAGGCATAACTCGAGTAATAGAGCACCAGCCAATGAGCAAAAGTGTAAGATACTGAGTTAAAGTTCCAAGCTAAGAAAGAGAAAAAGAAGAAAGAAAGAAAGAAAGAGAGAGAGAGAAAGAAAAAAAGAGAAAGAAAGAAAGAAAGAAAGAAAGAAAAAGAAAGAAAGAAAAAATGAATGTAAATCGTTAACAATCTCCTGTCAAAGTGGACTCTGACATATAAACTGTTGGAAGGCAAGGAAGAATTAAAGAGGCAAAGTTAGGAGAGAATCCTGAAAGATATGCTAAGATTAAATGGCTGAATATCAAATGAGTAGCAGACAATGCATTTAGCTCTAACAAGGGAGGTTTCGAATGGACTGAACCATCCGGAGAAGCTCTTTCCACGTCAGGAAGCAAGGGAGGCTTTTCAAGGGTAGAATTCCTATGGATTCTAGTAATCTCCTTAATTTATCTCTATTTTAAGCTTTTGTTCCAGTGATAATCTTTCATCTTTTGTGATTTCTGTTGTTTATGTTTTCTGCAGACCCTTCCCCATTCATGAAAATAATGAAAACAACATTCTACTCAGAGAATCCACAGGGTTGGTACTATTGTATTACTAAGTCAAGAGGAAATAAGCACTCATAAACCTAAGATGAAAGTCAATATCACAAGCTTCCTCTCTCCCTGTGCTCTGGGTGAGATAATACTTATCTACATGTATAGAATACAAGAAAATCTGACCATGAGACCCAAGTTTACTGTCCACCTCCTCATGCACACTTTTTAAATATGTAAATGTTCAAAACTGAGCATTTCTAAACATATAATGAATCCTAGCCAGTCTATAATCATGTTCATTTTTCTCTTTTGTGGTTAGATAATAAATATAGATGATACAGAAAATAGGCACTATGGAAAATTTGTACAAATAGAATTTAGAGACAGTGACAGAAAGCTTAGTCAAGCATAATGCTTACAAATACATCAAGCAAAAATCAGGATAAAAAAACCATCAAACATTCCCCCCCCCTGAGGATTATGATTATATAAAGCATTCTTAGGGTCTTTTAGTTTAATCCTACCTCCTCTTTTCCTAGCAATCACACTCCTAGAGCTAAAAAATGCTTGTACTCGAGCACTTATTATTTACAGCAGCTATTGAAACTGCAACAACATATCCATAAGGACATCATGTGGGAGATAGAATAAAGCCCTCAGCACATTTTATTTGCTCAAGGTTGTAATCCAGCTCTGTTTCTAGTAAGAGGAAATGGGCACACACAACCAGTAAAATACCTTTTTTATGCCAAGAATAAAGTAGACATACTTTTAATATGCCATTGCTCCATGTAAGTGGCTCTCCTGCTTCTAATGCATGAATGGAAGAACGGATAGAATGAACAAAGCATGGATTTTTCCATATCTGCCATGTGAAGTCACAGCAAAGAAACTGTGCAGAGAAAAAGTTTAAGTCTAGCAATAACCTAAATCTTTTTATGTATATGAGGTATAAAAGCAGCTTCCTTTAGAATTGCTTGTTTAGATTATAACAGCAATTTCTGTTCAAAGTCACTGTGACAAATCAGCTCATAATTTATTTTAAGAAGTCAAACTAGTAAGATCAAGTGTACTGTAGGTGGTATTTCATCTTATCATATTAAAACAGTCTTTCCAAATGTAAAAGATAATCTAGACTGCTGTGTTCTGTAAGCAAGCTGAAAATTATGTAAATCTGATTTCCTTACTTTGCGCATGCTATCTCTTTAAAGCTTACTAAATCACAGCCAGACTTGTAAACACAAAAGCACTGGATCCAAGATACATTTGCTTTTCAAACACTCTGAATGAGTAAAAGGTATTTTGCAGGGTATAATTGAAAAATCCCTATCTGTTTTCAAAAGCTAACAAATCAATGGCTGTGTGAGATTAAAAAATACAAAACATCACCTCTTAACTTATTATGAGCTTAATTGCTTCTTCCTAATGGAGTGAGACCATGTGATCGCAATAAGAATGGCACATCCCTTAGCCCATCTCAAACGTTAGCCCATGTGCCTCATAGGCATAGAGGTATATGTACATATTTGGCTATTTATCTGAGCCTAAACTCATCTATGCCATTTTTTGTTTTCTTTCTTTTTTTCTTACAGACATAGAAATTCTCTGTGTTGCTCAGACTTTAGGATACTCTGCAGAAAAATGATAACATCATTGTTAACCACACCTTTTCTTGAATCCCTAACTCCGCAAGTAAGTTAAACTATCTTCATTCTTTCTTTGTTATAGAGAAGAAAAATTCTTCAATATTAAGGTCAATTAGTTGAACCTGTTGCTATCATGGGCTTATATTTTTCTGCACTGCACTGATATAGTATCATCTCTTTGGAAATATATGTCTAATTTAGTTCATCCTTTTGACATTAAATTTTTATGTTGTGTTTAGAGCAAGGCAGGAAAGAAAGAAACATTTTACGATTTCTGTGTAGAGTGATTAAGTACAATAAATCAACAGGTTAAAGGATACTAAAAATTCTAGTGATATTTTAGTTAATGAGAACATACAATATTCTTATACCTTGAAAACAGAAGAAATTAGAAAGCAATCTCTTATTTTTGGAAAACAGCAGATAGCAAAATATTTGTCAAAGGAGCTCTTATCCAATAACTTCAATAAGCATAAACTGTAATTTTTATAAACTGTAAATTTTGTTTCTAAATTAGGAAAGTATGTGCAGAAAGTATAAGATAAAACAGTGTGACATTGAAATATGAATAGTCTAGAATTTTAAGTGATGGACTGATACAGTTAGAGGTAGAAAAATTTGTAAAGAAGTTAAAGAATTGTGAGTTCAGATACAGTAAGGACCTTACAAGGAAGATGACCAGCAAAGGCAACCAGATAAGCAACAAGGTATGGAGTCAAAGTGAAGTAGGCACTCATACGAAAGACACGGAGACTGACAACACAAACAGAAGATCTCATTCATACCAACATTTCAGAGGCACACAAAAGGAGACTCCTAATCTTAAGTATGGTCAATGGAATGATGGACTGGAAACATTACCAGTTTATACATTTACAGATAATTTCCCAAAAGACTGCAAATGCCCTCTTGCATTTTACAGAAAATTGAGTAGCGACTCTTGCTCTTAGAGATGGCCCTTCTGAATGGATGACATTAAATTCAGGCATATGTCTGGCCTGTGAATTGAAATTTTCACACCTGCAGTCAGCACAGTGTTAAGTTCGTTGTAAATGGCATCTATGATGTGCCATTGTTCAAAGAATTACTCAAAAATAAAATCAACTCATTTTCATTTATTTATTTATTGTCAGGGTAATGTATAGAGGGGTTACAGTTGAATATGCTAGGTAGTAGGTGTAGTACTTCTCACACATTGATACCCCTTCTCATGGTTTTGTCCCAATTTCACTCTCCTACCCCCTTCCAATCATCTTGTTTCCCTCTTCCCTATTTCAAATAAACATATATACAATAGATGAGGTAAAAAGTGAGATACAGTAACAATATAAGATTAACCAAAGGACAACAAAAGAGAAGAGAAATAACTTAGTACATTAAGAACAACAATCAAACAACAAGATAAGGCTCTTGTTTCCATATCCTAGAGATTCTTTCATATAGTCTCATCCTATATGATCTTATGTTCCTAGGTTTTGAACTACTGTAATCCTCTGCTAGGAGAGTTCTATATGTGTACTAATTATTACAAATGAGGGAAACCATTGTGCTTATGTTTCTTGGGTGTGGCTTACTTCACTTAATATGATTTTTTCCAAATCTTTCCATTTCCTTACAAATGGGGCAATGCCATTCTTTCTGATGAAAGCATAGTATTCCATTGTGTATAAATACTACATCTTAATGCTTCTTTCTTATTAAGGCACTGAATATAAGCATAGATAAACTCAAATGTTAGGGCCATAATATCAGTAAGCCATCAGGAAATGCATAGCTAAGAAAGAATAAATACTTTTTTGGTCACAAAGGGAATGGTAGCACACACCTGTAAATCATGGGCTGATGTGGGAGGATTGTGAGTTACAGACTAGTCTGGATTGCAAAGGGAGATCCTTCCTGGAACATTATAAGCATATCCAAAAACATATGCAGTGTAAATATGCTTCTGTCACACACACAGAATAAACTGTAGTATGGACAGAAGAGGATTACTATGGTGCAACTCTGAACAACTTGATCCCCTTCGCCCCCTCTCTCCAAGAGGATCTCTCCAAGAGGATGGAGGGATGGAGGTAGATGAATGGAGAGAGGTTGGGTGGGCAAATAAATCATTATATTCTATGTACATATATGAAAATGGAACCATGTAACTTGAGGGTATGAGTAGGGTTGATGAAGATTAGGAGAGTGGTAGAATAGGTGACATTGGTCAATGTGCATTCTAATGATATAGTGGTATGTTGAGATAAAACTCCTTTGTTGTTGTTGTTGATGATGATGATGATGATGATGATGATATTGTTGTTGTTTTTGTGGATCATGGGGCTTGAACTATGCCTAGGTGCTGTCCCTGATCTCTTCACCTCAAAGCTACCACCCTACCCATGGGCCTGGGCATTGTCCCTGAGCTCTTCAGCTCACCACCCTATCCTTGAGCCCAAGACCCACTTTCTGTTTTCTAGAGGTTAGTTTGACATAAGATTCTCAGGTCCTTTTGTGCTCAGGCTGGCTTTGAACCTTGGTCCTCAGATCTCAGCTTCCAGAGTAGCTAGGATTATAGGCATGAGCTACCGCACCTGGCTCTGAAACTCCTTTGTAGAGCTACTTTATCAATGTGTATGAAGTAATGCTCCTTCTCTCTGGTGAATATAACTAACCCCTCTATTAATTACAATAAAAATAATAACAAAAAGTTAACAAATCAAAATCAAACACAACAAAAATATAGAATTATCATTTGTTTTGATCAAGAAAAAAAATTAAAATAGTACTTTAAAAATCTTTAACATTCAGAGGTAGAATTACTTCTTTTTTTTCTTTTTTTTGCCAGTTCTAGGACCTTGGCACCATCCTCAAGCTTTCTCAAGGCTAGCTCCATACTACGAGAACCACAGTACTACTTTCTAGCTTTTTCTGTGCATGTGGTTCTAAGGAATTGACCGAGGACTTCATGTATGCTAGATAAGCACTCTACTACCAAGCTACACTTATGACCTCAGAGGTAGGATTTTAAAAATTTCTTTTGCATAAACAAATCAGTATGGTCAATGTCTTGAATTTTGTTATTTGCTTAAGAGGAGACATCTTGATAATTTTGGAATATTTTTGAAAACCATTCAGATTGGAACTGCTGATCTGGGAAGCATGTGCATGTTGGTTCAGAGTGAATTTTAAATTCAATGGAAAAGCTCTTTTTAGTATATTTTATTTTAATTAATAATAGGGTTACATTATATTCACCAGATGGAAGGTGCATTACTTCACAAACATTGCTACCCTTTCTCATGTTTTTGTCCCCATTTTCAGTGGAAAAGTTTTGTTCTCAAGAAGGAATGAACTCACTTTGCATATCTGAGTGGATTATTTAGTGTCAGGAAAACACATCTTCATGTATCAAAAATCTAAATGCTTAGTCAATGAATAAAATGCATTTTGTTATTAATTCAGTTTCACAGTGGGTTGCACAAAATAATCCTTACTGATGAGTAGAACTTATATTTTGCTAATGGCTTGAGCCAAGTCACTCAGAGCCAGTGATCTTTGACCAGTATGTCCAGAGAGTCATGCATCAGCAATATTCTCCATCTGCTTTAACCCTTGCCAGGGCATCCTATTTTCTTCTCATTCTGGGAATTGTCTAGCCCAGCACAGGCCCAATAGTATCTCATAACCCTGTGGCCAGACAAAAAGTGGTATTGAAAACATTGTAAGGACAGTATACAGTGGTTCTGGTTAAGACTCTCTTCATTTTAAAAATCACTGTTGGTATAATGAATAATTGTTGTCCTTAATGTACTATGTTGTCTCTCATCTCCTTTGCTATCCCTTGGTTATCTCATATTGGTATAGTATCTCACTTTGTTATCTGATATATTGAATTTATTTGTATCTGGATATTTGAAATTTGATAGGGAAGGGGGGAAAACTAAGACGGGAGGGGAGTGTGGGGGGGGAGGGAAATGGGTACCGAGACATGTGAAAGGGTATCAATGTATGCGAATTAATGCACCTTCTATCTGGCAAATATCATGTAACCCTTTTACTAATTACAATAAAAAAATAAAAAAATAAGAATCACTGTTGGTGATCCTTAAAATATTTCTCAAAATTTTAGGCTTGCCTTTATTTCAAACATACTTGTTTGAATAAGATGTTTTAAAGTTAAAATATAATGCGTGAGCTGAGCATGGTGGCTCATGTCTGTAATCCTAGAAACTCAGAAGGCTAAGATCTGAGAATTACAGTTCAACACCAGCCCGGGCACTAAAGTCTCGAGACTCTTATCTCCAGTTTACCACCATAACACTGGAAGTGGCTCTGTGGTTCAAGGGGTAGGGCAGTAGCCTTGAGCTGAAGAGCTCAGAGACATCACCCAGGCCCTGAATTCAAGCCCCATGACTGACAAATAAAAAAAATGCATAAGTTAGCCATTCTTACTTAGGAAGGACTCACTGACAGAGGAAAAGATTATAATATATATTATATATTTCCTATAATATGTATTATGCTATATATATTATATTAATACATTCAAACACATACACACAGGCACACATACATACTCTGGCATATTACCACTTGAGCCACTGAACTTGAGCCACAGATATATTTCCAGCTTTTTTGGTGGATAATTGGAGAGAACAGTTTCATAGACCTTCCTGTCCAAGCAGGCTCAGATCTCAGCCTCCTGAAAAGCTAGGATTAAGGGTGTGAGTCATAACTGCCTGGGTTTTAGTTTTTATTTATTTTATTATCATTAAGTATAAAGGGTACTAAGTGGAATAAAGTAATTTATGACTATAGGATATCTTCATCAGTGTCACCTCTATCATCATTCTCACCTATCTTAATTTATGTTCATAATTCAGCTTGTAAGTTGACCGCCTTTCTTGTTAAGCCCAATGTCTCTTCTCAGAAAGGTAGTTCACTTGGTAGGACAGCTATAAGGTAAATGCACTCAGAAATGTATTAACACCAAGTCACAACTCTCCTTTCGATGGGAGAACCACTCTCTGTGGCTTGTCAATACAGTACCAAAGGAGATATTAGCATCCTAAACCACTTTGGAAACTGCAGCCATTCTATTAACTCCTCTTGGCTGGGAGAAGTCATTTTTCTTTTGGCTTTGACTGTTTGTTTTCATTTGAGAAACAGCTCCTTCCAATAAGTTTGGTGTCTGCAAAATCTTCCAAATCCTTCTTCAGTTTTGAATCACGTCATTTATATTAAAGTACATCTGTTATAGGCTATCAAGAATGTTTTTTTAGAGCTAAAGGCCAAGCAATAACCCTGAATAAAACACCTAAACTTTTAAAATTAAACATAGACAAAAATAAACGACTGCAGATATAACATCCCTCTTCAGAGTTATTTTATCTTAAGGGAAGATCACTATTTCTGTCATTTTCATTCTTTCACCCAATTTTCTTATCACCCATCCGTTTTTCTTATCACCCATCCATCTACTCATTAAACAGATAATTACTAAATATATTCTATTATCTAAGACCATTTTAGGCATTAAAGATACAGGAGTAGACAAATAATGTTCTTCCTCCCATGGAATTTACATTCAGGAAAGGAGAGAGAAAATAGCGCATCAGTGAAAACATTTTGATAGAAGGAAAGTGGAAATGAAGGGAATAAGTTTGTAGGTATACCCAGGAATTTAGTGATCTCAACTTGAAATTTGAATAAAATGACATGAGCTATAAAATTATTTTGAGTGGTACCAAGGAAGACTCTTTTTTTTGCCAGTCTTGGGCTTTAGCTCAGGGCCTGAGCACTGTCCTTGGACTTTCTCAAGGTTAGAGGCCTACCACTTGAGCCTCAGCACCACTTCCAGCTTTTTTTCTATGCATGTGGTACCAAGGAATCGAACCCGGGTCTTCGTGCATGCTAGTCAAACACTCTACCACTAGGCCAAATTCCCGGCCCAAGACATGTGAAATGGTTTCAATGTATGGGAATTAATGCACCATCTATCTGGCTAATAACCCTCCTATTAATTACAATAAAAATGTATGAAAAAATTATTTTGAGTGATGATGAAAACATAGACTTCCATTGTATACACACACACACACACACACACACACACACACACACATATTTACATTTCCTTGATTCATTCACATACTGAAGGATATCTGCGTTGATTCTTTGTCTTGACTCTGGTAAATAATGCTGCAAAATGAACATAGTTGTGCCGGTAACTTTAGTGTGGCCTTGTTTGTAATTATTTGAGTAAATGTCCAGGAGAAGAATTGATGGGTTATAAAAGAGCTTTGTATTTAGCCTTTTGGGGAACTTCCATACTGCTTTCCAGAGTGGTTGAACAAGTTGAATTTCCCACCAACAGTGTAGTAGCATTCCATTTTGGCCACATCCCTATCAGTTTATTAGTTTTCTTGATAATAGCCATTTTAACTGGAGTGAGGTGGAATCTCAATATTGATTTAATTTGCATTGGTTTTATGGCCAGAGCTGTTGAACATTTCTTCATGTGTCTACTGGCAATTCTTATGTCCTCTTCAGAAAAACCTCTTCTTAAGTCTTTAGCCCACTTACTAACAGGGTGATTTTCTTTTTTGAGGATTTATTAAGTGAATAAGCCAGACACAAAAAACATGGGCTTCCTGGTTTCTTTCATTTGTGAAAATACATCTCTAGGATAATTCTAGTAAAGGATCACAATAGCTCCATCAATAGCTATGTACATATGACCTTATGAAATAGTGCTAATCAAAATGAAGTACAATATGTGGAAACATGAGTTTTCTACCTCTCATGATACTGTATGCAGTTAGATCTTTTTTCTCCTTTATTTTTAACCCCTGTTATAGCTGTTTTTTTTAATTTCACTATGGTAAATAATTTTATCTGATTTGGAGATAGGAAGGGAATTAGAGAAATGGTGAGAAAAGATACAAAGAGTGAACCAATGTAACAATGATACAAGACACTGTGTTGGAAATGAACTTTAGAATTTGGTGGGTGGGAAAGGGAGACTGAGTGAGGGACAGAGGGTGAAAATGAGGAAGGGGTAATGTTCAATGAGACTTGTACTCATTTTTTACATATGTAACAATAAACAAAATTAATATGACAAAAGTATTTAGGAGGAAAAGATACTAGAAATGGGGCTGGTTAGCAATATGGCCTCAATATTGAAGCATGCTTGCTGTGTTGCTGAATCAGCACTTAGCTAATTAGTTAGAACTAATTTTGCTTTGAAGGCTAGTCACTGATTCCTTCTATACATATACATAGGCATCATAAAAATATATACAGTTTTTTTGGTAATGAGATTGGATGCTGTCCTTGAGCATTTCTGCTTAAGGCTAGAACTTTACCACTTGGAGTCAGAGATCAACTTTTGACTTTTCTAGAGGTTAATTGGAGATAGAATGTCAGACCCTGGTTGGTCTCAAATATCTTCAGATCTTAACTTGCTGAGTATCTAGGATTATAGGCATGAGCCACGAATGCCTGGCTTTGTATATGTATTCTTTTTTTTTTTGCCAGTCTTGGGCTTGGGCTCAGGGCCTGAGCACTGTCCTTGGACTTTCTCAAGGCTAGAGCTCTACCACTTGAGCCTCAGCACCACTTCCAGCTTTTTTCTATGTATATGGTACTGAGGAATCGAACCTGGGTCTTCGTGCATGCTAGGCAAGCACTCTACCAGTAGGCCAAACTCCCGGCCCCTAGTATATTCTTAACTTTCTTAACTATGTACCCATTTCCATTTTATTTTTGCTTGTATCTATTTTTTTTTGTTCTTGGGATTGAATCCAGGGCATATTAAAAATGCACTCTATTGGGGATGTGGAGAAAGAGGAACCTACTGCACTGCTGGTGGGAATGCAAACTAGTACAACCACTCTGGAAGGATGTTTGGAGGTTCCTTAAAAAACTAAAAATAGACCTTCTCTGTGACTCAGCCATACCACTCCTAGGCATCTACCATGAGCATCATAACCCTGGATATGATAAGGACACCTGCACACCGTGTTCATCTCTGCCCTATAAACAATAGCCAAGTATGGAAACAACCTAGATGCCCCACTACGGATGAATAGATAAATAATGTGATATATATATATATATGTACATATATATGTATAGTGAAACGCTACATAGCCACCAGATGAGAAAAAATAATGGTATTCACTGGGAAGTGAATAGAATTAGAGCAAATCATGTTGAGTGAGATAAGCCAAGACCAACGGAACAAAAGGTGCATGGTCTCCTTCACATGTGGATATTAGATCCAAATAGTATAAGAGCGATGACTCAATACTCAGGTACTCAAGGTCATTGACATGAACCTGGAGATATAGATATAACTTGTTAGACATATAAGTCTATGATGGGATATATATTCTATAGACATATTGATATATTATATAGTTGGATATGTATCTATGACATACAAATACAGCTTAATTTCAATTTTGTTCTTAAATTTATGTGCCAATGATTGCATATAGAGATTCAATTCTTGAATACTTGTTTGTTAGACCTGACATTTGAAATATGATGTAAAAAATCAGTGTCAATGAAATCTTTTAATAAAAAATGTACTCTATCAAATGAGTTATAACCTCTTATTATTATAGGCCAGTATATATAATCTATAATAAACCATTAGTTATAAGTACATAATATTGTATGTAAAATCATAAATATTTTAAGAGAAAATAGTAATGTTTTAAGAGAAGATATATCAGTGAATTTGAAATCAGCAAATAAGAAGCCTTTGCTTCTTACCTATGAAATGTACTGTGTGGAGAAATTTATAAAGATAGAAAAGATAGGGCCAGGAGTTTGGCCTAGTGGTAGAGTGCTTGTCCAGCATGCATAAAGATCCGGGTTCAATTCCTCAGTCCCACATACATTGAAAAAAAAGGATAGGAAAGATAATGATTGATTTCTTTGGGCTAAAATGTATGAGAGATCTGGGCAATCATAAACAAGAAATAAAACTTGTCTTTTAAATATATGTATATGTATGTTATATATAGAGAGAGTAATTGAGAAAAGCTGATGTACAAAGGGGTTGCAGTTACGTAAATAACATAATGAGTAGATTTTCTTTTTGAACAGTGTCACCCCATCTTTGCTCTCTTCCAGTTTTTCCCTCCTATTACTGCTGATAAGTTGTGTAATTCATTTTCAACACAGTGTCTAGTGAGCAACATGGATACATCTGTTCACCCTTTGTCCTGCCATTTCTGTGTCCCATCTCACTTGCCCAAAGGCAGGTGAATGAACACACAACACAAAAGGCACAGAAAACAAATGCAGAAACATAGAAAAAATAAGAAACAACTCTTGTTTCTATTTCTTTGGAGTTCATTTCAATAAACCAGAGCACTGAGATTCCACCTCACCTCAGTTAGACGGCCATTATAAAAAAAAAAAAACCAACAATAACAGCTGCTGGTGAATATGTAGCCAAAATAGAATGTTATTAGATTGTCGGTGATAATGTGAACTTACCATTTTGGAAAACAATATGGAGGTTCTTCAAAAGACTAAATATAAACATAGCATATAAACATAGCTATAATATATGGATACAGTAATTCCACATACGGGCAATCATTCAATAGAAAACAAACAAGGCCACACTAAAGCTACAAGAATACCTATGTTTGTTGCAGCATTATTTGCCATAGCTAAGACCTGTAATCAACTCAGATGCCCCTCAGTGGGTGAATGGATCAAGAAAATGTGGTATATATGCACAATGGAATTCTCCTTCTCCATCAGAAAGAATGATATTGTACTATTTGTAAGGAAATGAAAAAACTTGGAAAAAATTACATTAAGTGAAGTAAACTAGACCCAGGGAAATATAGACTTCATGTTTTTCCTCATTTGTGGTAACTAGAACGTATCTACAAATCCACAATTAAAGGTGATTTTTTTTGTAAGTGATGCGTTTAGTATTATTTCTGATGATTGCCACACAAGTCTATGACTAAACCTCAACAAAATATATATTATTATTATTTTTTGTGCCAGTCCTGGGTTTGAAAACAGGGCCTGGGTACTTAACCTGAAGTTCTATGCTTAAGGCTAACATTCTACCACTTGAGCATTGGCTTTACTTCTTGCACTTTGATGGTTAAGTGCAGATAAAAGCCTCATGGAGACTTTGCTCCCTGAGCTGGCTTCTAACTTTATCATCAGATCTCAGCCTTCTCAGTGTTAGGATTAAAGGTATGAGCCATTGGTGCTCAGATAACTGTGTGTTTTTAAGGGTTAAGAATAATGCATATTACAATTCAGTAAAGCTGTTAGCAATATCGATATCTCTCTCTTTTGATATATATATATACATATATATATATGTGATGGATGAAGTCTTATCTATACAAAATATTGGTCAGATTACAAATTCATGTTCTAAAGGAAGCTGACATATCTGTGTGTCAAGAAATGAAGATACTTCTGTACATTATTTGTTGAAAATACAAACTTTCAGTCTTCTTTGCATTGATGAATAGCTATGTTTATCTTCACATTTATATTGTTGACTTGAGAAAACGTGGTGAAATCAGGTTGAGCATGCTCTTTGGAAAGAAGAAAAGGTATCATTTATTAACGGTGTTGTTGGAAATAATATGGGAGGGATTTGTGTTTTTCTAAGATTTATCTAAAAGATTTGTTTGACACTTTCTCAGAGTTTTTGGTAAATTACAGGCAAAGAGACCTGCATTAGAAAGACACTGAGATAAGGAAATATGATATCCTTTCAAATTAAAGACAGAAGAGCTAGGGTGAATATGTATTTCAAGGCAATCTTGCCTGTCAAAAAAAGGTATTTTAAGGACTTTGATTACTAGTACCTTTAAAAATATTTATTTATTTATTTATTTATTTATCGAAGCAGCTTTCTTGAAGGAGCTGAATATCTTGGTCTTAGATATACTTCTACTGGCTTTTGGTGCTCATTTGTGATTCAAATCAGCCACCTACCAAGTTAACAATGCTGACTGAGACTTTCATCGGTAATAAATAAATCCATGTACACTGTTTGGATAGATCTGAAGATGTATAAATGTTCTCTTTGCACCATTAGTCAAAGATTGCTTAGGTTAGTGGCATACAAATGACAAAATAACAGGTGTTCTTATATCTGGGGCTAGGCTTAAATTTGGTACCAAGAATTAATGAGTCTTATGCAGAGGTACTTCAATCTGTTTCTTGCGGAAAAAAATACATCTGTACTTATATCTAAACTCCCAGAATCTTTTGCTATTGTAAAGCTTTTCTATCAAATTATAATGATACTTCAGATGTGATGGATGCCAGCGCCTTCGTTTTTTTGTAGTGTTGAAAAATTACTTTGCATAATAATAAACCTCTCTAAACAAACGCAATTGCCTTTTCGTCCCCCTAAAAAGACTGATGAAAAACCACTTTTCAGGGAAATAAAAATGATATTTTTTATTCACTTCCTTCTTTTAAAGTTGGAAAAAATTACCTAGGAATGAGAACATAACAATTTATCTGAGCTTGGAGACACAGAGAAGGTGGTCCTGGATTAAGCCTCTGAGATAAATTGGCCTCTGTCCAACCTTACAATTCTGGTTGTCAAGAATGCCTATGTTTTTCATACAGATCTTTGCAATTAAAATGAGGCAAGATACTGTTGATTGTATCTGACCTATTTAGAGATAATATGGCCAGAATCTCAACATGTTGTACAATATCTGTACTGAGTGATAGAGTACTTGAGGAAATCTGATCTGCTAGGGGACACTCACAGGTCAAGTAATGCCCAATCATACATGTGGACAGGTGCTTACTTTTATTTCTGACTAGAACACTTTCTTTCTGCCCTGCCATGATGAGCAAACAGCTATCCATGCTCCTTTTCTATCATTTTTAGCACAGACCCACCCTGCACTTTTTTCTAAGTGAACAAATACCAAAATCCCAATTTCTCAAATCCTCTTCCTTTTCAAATTTCCTGGCACTGTTTTTATTCCTCCCCAAACTACTCCAAATAATCATGTTTTGCAAAAACTCTACAGGACTGCAGTGAACTGTGAATAAGGCTCTGTGTATTGGAAATCAACTCATTTTACAGATCTCAGAACTGAGAATGGTGGTGAGGAAATATGTGTAAAAGGAAGAACAAAAGCATGATTCTATTCATTCCTGGGTTTCTAGGGTTCCAATGGACATTCATCATACTTTCTCTCCTTGAATAAATTATAAAATACACTGAATGTATCTACTCAAGATTGATGTTTTACTCTGGTATTACCATGCTGGAATCCAATGAAGAAGTTATTTTTTTCAATCATTTTACTTCTCGCTCTCCGTCCCCCCTCACTGATTTTAGATTGTGGCTATTTAATTTAATCTCAAGTAATTTTTCCTTTCAAAATCCTCTTTAGCCTCTATTTTCTTGTATCAAGGGCTTAGTACTTCCTGCAGTGTTTTATTATTAATGAATCATCTATTTCTGTTCCCTAGTTTAAAATCTCATTTTTGAACTTGTTTAACTAATCTGGAAAGCCTTATGGTGGTCCGTCAAAAGACAAAATATACAGCTCCCAAAATCATATGCCTGGGCATTTATCCAAATGATTACAAACAAGGCCACATGAAAGCTTCCAGTGTAACCATGTTCAATGAAGCATTACTTACCATAGCTAATGATAAAGACACCTGCTCAGCCATGTTCATCTCTGCACTATTCAAAATAGCTAAGTGATGAAAACAACCCAGATGCCCTACAGTAGATGAATGGATACAAAAATATGATGCACACACACACACACACACACACACACACACACACACACACACAATGGAATTCTGCATAGCCAATAGACAAGATAAAACAATGACATTCCCTGGGAAGTGGATGAAATTAGAGTGAATCATGTTGAGTGAGATAAGTCAAGACCAAAGGAACAAAAGGCATATGGTATCCTTAATATGTGGATATTAGATCCAAACCGTACAAGAGTGATGACTCAATATTCAGGTACACAAGGTTAAGGACATGGTCTTGGAGTATTAAACATGACCATGTAGACATAAAAATCTATGATGGACTATATACTCTATAGACATAATGTTTTATTACATAGATTAATATGTATCTATGACATTCAAACCCTCAGCTTAATTTTAATCATGTTCTAAAATCTATGTGCCAGCGATTGTTTATACAGATTCCCTTCTTGAATACTTGACATTTGAAATATGATGTAAAAATCAATATTAATAAAATCTTTAAAGAAAAGAAGTGGAATCAACCCAGAGGCCCCTAGAGGAAAAATGGATCAAGAAAATGTGGTATCTATACACAATGGATTTCTATGCTTCTATTAGAAAGAATGACATTGCTCCATTTGTAAGGAAATGAAAAGACTTGGAAAAACTCATTTTAAGTCAAGTAAGCCAGACTCAAAAAAGCCAAAGGCTCCATGGCTTCCCTCAAATATAACAATTATTATATGTGTTGAATAGTCCTAGCAGAGGATCATAATAGCTCATTAGCTATGTATATATGACTTTATAAAGTAATGCTAATAAAAATGAACTCCAAGATATGGAAACAAGATGCTTTTTTTGGTTTCTTTTTTCGGAGTATTGTTTTCAGTTTTTCATTTTTGTTTTATTTTTCCCCTTTGTTTTATTCCCTGTGGAACTACCTTTGGTTTCAATATCTTTTGTCTTATATATTAGTTATTCCCACTTGGTGAAGGGAAGAAGAATCACAGCAAAGGTGGGCCAAAAGACAAAAGGTGAACCAATGCAACAGCAATACCCATTAGGCACTACATTGGAAACTTTACAACTTGGGGGAGAATGGAGGGGAAAGAAAGTGGGAGGAAACATGGGAAGGGTAACATTGTTCAAAAAGAAATGTACTCATTACCATACTTCTCTATGGTAACCTTTCTATATACCATCTTTACAACAAAAACATTATAAGTAGTGTTACATGCTCCCACTATTATTCCACCTACATCACCACACCATGTCCCAGTAAGTGCTGAATATTTTTCAGTGAGGATCATCATGCAAAAGACATTGTCCTTAAATCTACACATAAATCAAGGCAATTAGTTAACTGAGAAGACAGTTATGAGAAATACTGAGCTAGCAATATATTCTGCAAATTCTTATGAGCATTGTCAATTTATTTCCAACTGCCAGAGGCTATGGTATTCAATGAGGTATTTGTTTTGTGATGAATATTATTTTATTTTGATAAGTTATCTGTTGCTAAAATATAACATGTATTAACCATTAGCCTACAAATGTATAGCCTGCTTCTGATACCTTGAACAATTTCATAATAATGCAGGTTAAGGACTTCACAATTTATTCTCTGACTCATTGATAAAGGGCTATTGAATTCTTTAGACCTTTACAATTTTTTCCTGTGGCCCAGGCCACGAGAGAACCAACATCTGCTGAGGGTTTATTAGAAATGTCAGCTATCAGATCTCACCCCAAAGAATCTCCATTTTAATAAGTTCCCCCAGGTTATCCAAAAGCATATTAATGTTGGAGAGACATTGCCATAGGTCTTTATTTCTGTCACTGGAATTAAAAATGTTATATTTATGAAGTTGAAAGAATAAAGTCTTGTTGTGTCTGGTTTTTGATTGGTCCTATAACCTCAATCAGCCTAACTGATGCAGGTGATCAACGTAGTAAGGCTTTGAATATTAATATTTTCAAATGATTAGAGTCAGGGAGTTTTGGGGGCCGAGTAACCCCATGTCTAATAACTTTCTGCTGAGACAAGGCAAGGCGCAAGAGGCAGGGTGCAAGACTTGATTACCATTGGTTACAAATGTGTTATTGTTTATCACTCTCTGCTGGGACCTAGAGTGAGGCTATATTAGCTGGAGGGACCTCCTCAGGAGGGGGGTTATTCGGAGAAAGATTTTCCTGCCTTGATGAAGCTGTGTGGTGTCTCTGTTCATGCTCCGGGGAGGGAAGGCTGAGTGCAGGAGGATAGTGGGCCCTCTCCTGGTCAGGGCCTGTTTTTCCCCATCCCTCCTACTAGTTGAGAGGGACCTGGGACAAAGGACCCTGACAAGGGAGATATATTGGTCACCCATATTTTAAAACAAGATAAAGCAGTCAGTAAACGGATAATGTTATCAGAATGCTCAGTTTGTATAGAAATATGGTTGAGGTTCTGTGAGTTATGTGCAATGGAAGACATAGGAGATGTAACTATTAAAATAAATCATTATTCATACAAATGAGACCAAAACATGCTTCCCTGAGGCAAACTGTATAGCTATCCTCATGTGACCAATGTGTCCTTGTGCCTTCGTATTTTCAGGTGTGCATATTCATTCAAAAGTAGTGAGGATATCAATTGAATTGAAATTCATTGTGGCTGGGAACACAAAATAACAATCAGAAGAACAGAAAATCACTTAAAATTTCACATTAACGGTTAAGTAGGACATTTATTAGCTCTAACCTCTTGAGTACTGTTTTCTGTGCCCTATATGCTGTTCTGGACTTGTAATATAAGCAGTATACCGTATTCCCTTTTATAATGAATTTGATTCAGTTGTGAGACTTCCTTTGGTATTGATGACATCAAACAAAAATGAATCTAGGCCTCAAGAGAACTTGGTGAAAGATGGTGGCCAAGAGTTTAAAATCTTTTGGTCTGAGTAATTAGCCACCACAAGTCATTGGGTCTTATAGACAAGAGAAAAAGAGTTTTAAGTGATATAAGATGGTGTAGATTTTGTAAGAAATATTCCTATTTTGTAGCACAAATATGTTTCCTTACTTATGCTAGATATTTTTAACCTTTTGAAAATGGCAATCTGTATTATCTGTTAACAAAACTTTCATGCTAAACATGATGAGATTTTTAAATATTTCAAAATGTAACTGAACTTATTGTTACTTTATCAAGATTATTACATGAACAAGCACTTACAAAGAAGACAGTCCAATTAATAGAGAAAAACTGTGTAAAACAAAATATTCTTTGATTTAGCAATATCTTCAATACTTTTCATTTCTTGAAGGTAGAAATCCATACCATCCAACATTCCAAACAATAGCTTCAACCCTTTTCTGCCAATATTCAGTGAATATGTGAAATGGTAGCTGAAATTGGCATATATATCATAAAATTTTAGTAAAAGTATGGATGATGATTACATTTTTGTAATAATATTATTGAATATAATTATATATTTATTGAGTTACATAAATTTAGATATTCTCTGACAATGTTAGCAGATGTATACCATAAGAAAATATCACATTTTCATGTGCATGCACAGGCACATGAATATTCAAATATGAAAATGTTTTAAAATGCAAAATCAAAATAACTTCCTAACTTAACTTGTATATGAGTCTCATTTATCTTCAACAAACAACGCAGAAACAATTTTCCATTATTAAGTATTGGACATTTTAGCTCCATATAGTACGATCATAGGCTGCATTGACTGTGTACTGGAGTAGCAGAAATTACTCTGATTTACAAAAGCTGAAGACAGAATGTGAGAGTTGTTCTGAAACAGCAGTAGGAATTCCTCTTTAGGGCCTTTTTATGCTAGAAGGTCATGGTAGACAATGACCTTTTCTCAGAAACAGTTGAATATTATTGGTTGTAATCATCTTTTTAGATGTTAAAAGGTCCGGATTTTCAGCTTTCCTTCTCCACTCTAGACCTGGAGTGTTCAGGTTAATCTCTTCTCAGGCTCAGTCAGTGGTAGGGAAGGGTGTTAGGTGCCTTAGAGGAGTATTTGTTCTTCATGAGCTTTCTACCTGGATGTATGAAGTAGGATCCAGAAAGCTCACAAGTTTACTCCTTGTGTTCTTTCTCATCAGTTCCTCAATCTTTCTTATTTATTCATCAAGTATTTACTAGGTGTTTTCCAGCCTGTAGATTCCTCTGTGAGAAAGCCTTTGGTGATGTCTCTGTATCAGGGATGCATTTTTTACTAAACCTGTTCTAGCTCAATTTCCTGCCTTGTTTATCTGACATGCAAAACAGCATTAGATTTTAATGGCTTGTATTTTAATTTATACTAAATTATTTAATAATATAAACTTTTATTACTTTTGTGTTATCATCTTAGTTTTAGTGTAGCTGAGAATCAGTGCTATTTCTTACACATCTTGTTTTCTCACTAAACTTTATCAAGTGAGTTTTTTGGGCAAATGAATGAATGAATGGATTTATGACAGTCATCATTAATCCTTTTAATGAAATTATTAAGCACAGCGGATAGAAATATCCTTATATTTTAGGTTTGCTTGCATCCTCATAGTTTTAATTGGATATATGTTGTTAAAAGTTTTATAATTTGTGGGAAATATACTTCAGGTGTGTGTTTTCCAATAAACACAATTATTGAGTTTGATATTTACAGTTTGTAGACAATAATCAACTGCAACCCACTCTTCCACAGATATTCTAGATATTTCATTAATACTGTCAATTGCATCAGAAGATGAAAGTAAGAAATGAATTTAAATTTTCTTTTGCAAAGAGTTGTGACGTTTGTCTGGGAATGTGTCTTGTGGAGTACTTTCCTAGCATGCATAAAACCCTGACTTTCATTCCTTAGGACCACAGAAAAAGCCAGAAGTGACACTGTGGCTCAGGTGGTAGAGTGTTAACCTTGAGCAAAAGAATCTTAGGGACAGTGCCCAGGCCTTGAGTTCAAGTCCCAGGACCAGGACTGGCAAAAAGAAAAACAAAAAGGAATTGTGAAGTTGACAAAATGAGAGGCTCGCCTGTAATGATTTGGGCAATTTTTTTTTAGCACTATCTATCAGTATCATTTTAACATTTGATTTCAAAATCAATAATCTCAGGTAACTGTCACTATCAGGTACAAAAATAATGTCCTTGATATTTCTTGTAGCATGGGCAAGTTTTCTTTTTTTTAAATTATAGGTGTGACTTAAAAAATAATAACATTTCATACTTACTGTATTTTGAACAAGCTAGAGCTTGTTTTCAGCATAAATATCATAGAATAAAATATTTCCTTTTATTTCTAACCCTCTTTTTTAATTTGGAAGCTAATTCTTCATGGATAATCAAAGCAAGAGCCATATGTTTAGCTAATATGGAAATGAAGTTTCAATATATTCCACAGGTAAATCCAAGTCACAATACTTGAATCTCATGTCAATATACAGAAATAATGGTGCTACTACTGGCTTGATTTCTATAGAAACTAACAACTAAGAGGAAGTGGTTTTCAGAAGCTAAAAAATTAATGGTTCTTCTAGACCTGTGGCTAACAAAACCTGTACATACTTTAAAAGTGTGTAATGAATGGAAGCTTCTCTAAAATGCATGTTTGATGGGTCAGGAGACATCAGCTTTTGGTGTGGCTTTTCATGGAAGCCGATTTTTTTTTTTCAACACAGAAAACGTGAATGTAGAACTAGGCAAGTCTTCAGTGATAATTCATTCCTTTTCAAGGAATAAAACAATCTATGAAATGTAGTTCATGCTATTTCCATAAATAATTGGTGATAAATGATAAGTATAAATCACCCGATGCAATGTCTAGCCCTCTTTTGAAAAAAGAAATTCTAGGCAAGTTGTGGGAGTGTACACTTATAACCCCGGCTGCTGAGGAAGAAACTGTGGGAGACCACAATCTGAGGCCAACCTAGTCAAAATACACAGATCTTATCTGAGAAACAACAGTAAAAGAAAGAGGACTGATGGCATGGCTTAACTGAAAAAATGCAAGGAAAAGAATCGGAATCCAAACCCCAGTACCACACACATACATAAAGGTTCTGCTAACTCTGTTGTTTTAATGCATGCATTCACAGATAATATGGAAATAAATAAGCATGTCAGTACTCAACTAAAATTTTATTCATGAGCAGTAAATTTTAAGTGTCATGAGATATTCTGCTTTTGATTTTTTAAAAAAACATTAAAAAACCCTAAAAACTATTTTTATCTCAAGAATCATACAAAACCAGAAGGTAAGTGGGTTTCCTGTATGTTTATTCATGTACAAATTGCCTGTGACAGTACTTAATCACTCATGAACTTTTAGGGATGAATCCTTGTCATAGGGTTATATGCTTTTTGGTGCTGACTTAAAGCTTATGAACTCTCCAGATAATTTACTATTTGGCTCTTGAAGAAAAGGTTTTCCCATTTCTGGCCTGGATAATGTTATATTTCCATCCAAAGTGAAAGTATTCACATGGCGTGTTGTGAAAAGAACTATGGAAGACACTATTTCAGGCCTAAAGGAAACAGATATTTTAACACATTAGTATCTATGAACTCATATGATACATTTTAACAGCTAATAAGTGCCAACCATTACTCTAGACCTTGATGTCATAGTCTAGATGTATAAATGAGTATAATTACTTCTTCTCCCCTGCAGTTTACACGCATGGGTAGGAGCTCAATAATATCAAATGGATGCACATAATTCATAGATATTATATACTGTCAAAATAGCTCCCCAAAAATTCCAGTATTTCTGACTTTTGAGCAAAGCTAAAATAACCAAACCAACAAAAAAAAATCCACTTTTGTGGGTTTTTTTTTCAGCCAAGTTCAACAGATCAGCCCACTGAAATTCTACCTAGAATCAGGGACTCTGAGTAATGAAAACCTTTATCTTTGTTTTCTTGGAAATCAAGGAGAAAATATAACTTCCAAATTAAGACCTGTGCCTAATTAAAAATATGGGTTAGGCTGTTAAAAAATGGTCTAGAGGCAAACATAGTAGACAATGGTAAGAGATGATTGAAAAAATTGAATTGTTCATGAAAGCTGGCCATAAGAATCTCTAAGTTGTTGTTTAATGATGTGGATTGAAGATTTATGGCTTTCAAGGAGCAAGTTGATGGACTATGGAAAAATTGAATTAGAAATGATGATTTGAGATATGGAAATTGATCTGCTTAGAGTCTGATCCAATTGACTACAGAGAGCTTTAATCTCATAAATTTTTCCATTAAGACACTTTAAATTGTAGATATCTGGACTTGGAAGGAATTCACGTTAAGACATTAAGAGAATAAGACCTATGAAATGTACATGATTTTTAATAAAAGCATAAAGCCCCAATATGCTTACTCATGTTTCAGCAACAGTTGATGCTGATGAGAACCTACATGGGCAAAACCTGTGGTAAAACCACATGCTGAAGTCTTTCTTGTAACCTGCTGAAAATTTCCAAGGACTTTTTTTTTGCCAGTCCTGGGCTTGGGCTCAGGGCCTGAGCACTGTCCTTGGACTTTCTCAAGGCTAGAGCTCTACCACTTGAGCCTCAGCACCACTTCCGGCTTTTTGCTTTGTATGTGGTACCGAGGAATCGAACCTGGGTCTTCATGCATGCTTGGCAAGCACTCTACCACTAGGACAAACTCCCGGTCCTCCAAGGACATTTTTAAAATATCCCATTCAATAAGGTCCTATAGAGATAAACATGAATTTTTTTAATCTTCTACTATAAAAATGATATAAGGAAAGGAAAAGATACAAAAGAACCCATATCATATCTCTATATTGAAATTCCCTAACTTGTTTTCTGGATTAAACTATTCTGTTACAAGAAATTGTTCAGATGACTCTGAAATGAAAACTCCTGTTTTTAAAAAAGTCTGAACATGATAAAAAATTTGAATGGCATTGCTGCAAGATGTTATCTGTATGGAGACCTTTATGCGGCCTTTAGACCATCTAAAACCATTCTGCAAGATATTTTTCCCTTTAGCAGAAGCCATGCTGCCTCATTTGAGATGAACTCATTGGAAATCATTTCACAGAAAACCGTGAGGAAGAGGAAATAGGAGGCATTTCAAATCAGTTGTGTACCGAATAGATTTCTGTTAGGTTTGTTTTGTGATAACTATCTCAGAAAACAAAGCTGGGGAACTTTCATGTCGCTTCAGAAGAGAGGGGGATAAGCTATATTTTCTTAAATATTATGAAGTAGTGAATTATTGGGTAGAATCATGTAGCACATCTTTGCAATGTGTTCATTGTTGTGGGAAGCTGGATAAATTGTTCTTTACAGCAATAGAGATAGAGAAAGAATTCAAGACTGACATGTTTTACATGGATTATGTCCCCACAATCTAAAATTTAAGTGGCTACACATTTAATTGTGATGTTTAGATTTTAATTTCAGATGACAATATTATAAGGTCATGTAGTCTTAATAGATGGTTATTCTTATTCCTTTATTCAAATTTTGTCTTTCATGTAAATTTTTAATTGACATATAACAGAAAAGCACATAAATTACAGTAGTAAATCCTGATCAATTGTTACTAAGGTGATGGACTAGAGTAGCTCATGACTATATTACTACCTACTTAGAAGGAAGGAATCTGAGTGTTGCCACACAAAATCAGTTTGAGTAGGAAAGTTTGTGAGATGATTATCTCCAATTAACCATCCAAAAGCTGCAATGGAGCTGTGGCTCAAGTATAGAGCATTAGACCTGAGCAAAATGCTCAGAGTTAGCAAGGAGGTCTGAAATTCAAATCTCAGTACCAGCTCACACACACACAAAATAATTGTGACAGATGAAACATTGTCAAGTTCTGAGAGCTACTCTGTCCCTTATAGTCAATGATTCCCATTCTAGAAGTTGATTGTGATGTTGACTCTAATGTTACTAACTTTTTAAATGCATAGAATTGAATGTAGTACTCATGTGTCTGGCTCATTTTCATTCAACATAAGAAGTATTGCTTCACATCATTATTATTTTTTTTTGTGGGTTATGGGGGCTTGAACTCTGCCTGGGTGCTGTCCTGGAGCTCTTCATCTCAAGGCTACCATCCTATCCCTGGGCCTGGTCATTTTCCCTGAGCTCTTCAGCTCAAGGCTACTGCTTTACCCTTGAGCCAAGCCCCACTTCCTGCTTTACAGAGGTTAATTGGAGATAAGAGTCTCAGGTCCTTTTGTGCCCAGGCTGGCTTTGAACCTTGATCCTCAGATCTTAGCCTCCTAAGTAGCTAGGATTACAGTCATGAGCCACTGTGACCATCCTGAGCCTTACTTTTTATAGGATTTTTAAAGTGCCTTAAGATGCAGGTCCCTGGTTGAATATACATGTATTGAAAATGACGTTTCCTACTCCCACCATAGGGCTTTCATCTTTTTTTTTTTTCCAGTCCATGGCTTGAGCTCAGGGCTTGAGCACTGTCCTTGGACTTTCTCAAGGCTAGAGCTCTACCACTTGAGCCTCAGTACCACTTCTGGCTATGTGGTACCGAGGAATCAAACCCGGGTCTTCGCGCATGGTAGGCAAGCACTCTACCACTAGGCCAAACTCCCAGCCCCTTTCCATCTTTTTTGATGTGTCATGTTGCCAAATAGTCAGTTTTCAACCTTATCTTCATTTCTTATTTTTCTTCTACTCCTCCATTAGTGCATTGTATGCCACGAATCTATCTAAGACAGGAGAAACCATTAAGCAGAATCCTCAATCTTGATCCATATTCAAAAATACAGAACAGTAACTCAAGGTATGAGTTTAAAATAAGGTTAGCAAATGTTATTTCATCTTGCAAACCATCAGGTTAACTCAGTCCTGGTATTTCAATTTATGATTAATTAATTAAAACTCATTCGTTTAAAAAATGACCTTTTTCTGGGGTCGGGAATTTGGCCTAGCGGTAGAGTGCTTGCCTAGCATGCAGAAAGACCCAGTTTCGATTTCTAAGTACCACATACATAGAAAAAGCTGGAAGTGGTGCTGTGGCTCAAGTGGTAGAGCTCTAGACTTGAGAAAGCCCAAGGACAGTGCTCAGGACCTGAGTACAAGCCCCAGGAGTGGCAAAAAATAAATAAAAAATGACATTTATCATTTTAAAATATAAATACATGCTTAAAATATCATTGAAGATGGAATTCTACATAGCCAACAGACAAGATAAAATAATGGCATTCGCAGGGAAGTGGATGAATCTAGAGCGAATCATGCTGAGTGAGACAAGTCAAGACCTAAGGAACAAAAGGTGCATGGTATCCTTAATATGCAGTTATTAAATCCAAAGTGTACAAGAGCGAGGACTCAATAACTGCATACCCAAAGCAATGGACATGGTAATGGAAATACAAACATAACTATATAGACAAAAAAACCTATGACTCTATAATCATAATGTTTTATTTCATAAATTGATATGTTTCTATGACATACAAACCGTTAGCCTAATTTTGATTAAGTTCTAAAGACTAAGTACCAGAGAATGTAATTAGAGATTCCCTCCTTGAACAATTGTTTGTTAAACTTGTCATTTAAAATATGATGTAAACATAAGCCATATAATGAATGATTGTTGTCCTTAAGATACTATGTTATCTCTCATCTCTTTTGCTGTCCCTTGGTTAACTCATATTGTTACAATATCTCACTTTGTTACCTGATATATCGGATATATTTGTATTTGGTTATTTGAAATTGGATAAGGAACAGGGGAAAACAAGATGAGGGGTAGGGGTAGGGGGGGAGGGAAATGGGGACCAAGACATGTGAAAGGGTATCAATGTGTGGGAATTAATGCACCATTTATCTGGCAAATATCATGTAACCCTTCTATTAATTACAATAAAAATATATTTAAAAAATATCATTGAAGATAGAAATATGTTTCATTTGTTATAAGTAACTCCTTGCCATACCGCATGTGGTATTTTATCTCTTGTCAAATACTTCTTCTGTCCAGAGAATTCCATACAAATGCACATTAAAAGAAATTATTTTGGATATCAAAATATGCCAGTGTCGTAGGATACCATTCAAGCCCTTTTTGTAGTAGACGAGTTCATATATAATATGGCTATTGCTTACCATTCAACTACCTGGCTTTACTTTCAGTACCTGAACTAGCATAGAGTAACATATATGTACACCTAGAATGACTTTATCTCTATCATTCTTTTTATTTTCTTTTTTGGTTCTGGATCTCTGTCTTTTCCTGTTCATGCCTCACTGCCTTTGAAAAGCCTTTTCAGACATCCAAGTCTAGCCGTTCCATCAAGTGGGCACTTCAAATGGCTCAGCATATTTTAAGTGCTCCAGGCTGGGACTATTGTCGTAAGTTATCGTTCATTTACAGTGAGAAAGAAAATGTTTAAAAAATAGAAGTTCCCATGATAGGTTAGTGGAAGTGAATGAGTTCATTTTAAGCATTTTTCACAATACTTTAAATGTCAATAAAACAATGATAGAAATTATGTTTCCTACAGTACAAATCTTCAAGTAATGAAAACTAATGTTTCCATTTGTTATTTTGCAGTTTGATTTTGTCTTCGTGTTGTGTGTATGTATGTGTTTCTGTTTCTGATTTCTTTACCTTTTGTCTTCTATGTAGGGTTATTTGGTTTGTGGAAGGGGAACACTGAACAGGTGGGACAAAGGGGAAACTAATTCAGCAGTGATACTCACTAGACACTATGCTGAAAATGAACCATAGAACTTGTGGGGGATGGGAGTTGGGAGGAAAAAACTAGGAGAAAATGAGGGAAGAGGTGACACTGTTCCAAAGGAAATATACTTAGTACTTGACTTAGATAACTCTAACACCTCTTTATATCATTTTCACACTATCAGTAAATAAAGAAAAGGGAAAAAAGACACCAAAATCATGTATTTGTTACAGAGACTGGTGGAAAAACTCAATAAACTGGAATTCTCTTTTGTACTTTCACAAGGGTAAAGATAATCCAATAGGAAAGAAGAAAATGGCCCAAGAGGACACTAAAACCTTTTTTCTTTTTTTTTCCTACCTGACCAACAGAAGCCTTGTTTACTGATCATTGAAAAGTGATTTAGAGATTAGAGGGATGGTACTTCAGTCGATGTTGAAAGAAAAGTATAGAAAGGAGGCTTAACAGACTTTAAAAGAACTGGTGTGCCTTGCCAGCTGAGGGGGAAAAAGCCATTATTTCCATGCCCTGACTGATAAGAGAAGTCCTAGGTCAGAAGAGGGGGAGAGAGATTACAGAAGATGATATAACAACCCAGAAGCAGAAACTCTTAACTTGGGTAGCAGGGCAAGATCTCCCATCAGTTTCAGGGTAAGCTTACAAGAGATCCAGTCTATACAGAAACAAAGAAGGTTAAGGTGCTTCCCGACCCAGATGCAATTCATACAATTGGACTCAACTTTACTGAAGTAAACATCGTAAGTTGCATCACTGGGTGCTTTCTGGAAACTTTGACTTAGTGAAAATTGTACAATAAAACGACATAGGATAAAAATCCAATTATTTTTACCCTTGAAAAGAGCTTATATTACAGTTTGATGCCCTAGTTTCTTAAATGTTGTCAGAATAATTTAAGATAGTCACTGAGATGGTTTGAAAACCCACTATTCCCAAAACTATTGTGTATGACTCACAAGGAAACATGGCACCGTAAACTATTCTATTCACAAGACCTCATAAAATGTACATTATCTACTGCCTGTAGCCACTGGTTACACTGAAAAACTCTTATTTCATCATATCAGAATTATATTCATTACTACATTAACTGGGTGAAAAAGGTAAGAGAGTTTGTGCACAAATACAAACTAGCTCGATTAGAAATTACTACCACCAATTAATTTGAAACTGTTTCTATTGATTTAAACTATATTAGGTGATGCTTACCTTTAAAGATTTTTAATGATCAATATTAAGAAGATAAAATAAAACTGCAGATAGGGCTAATTATTTAGACAGAAGAGTCACTTCTCACAGGTACCCAAATTAGGGAATAGACATCATCACTGAACTTTCATATTGGGAAGAAAAGCCTGATCAGTAACATTAAGAAATTAGGTTCTGTAAATTGTTTTACAATGGGATGTTGGAAGGATTATAATGAATATTTAAGAATTAAATTTAAGGACTAAATTTTAAATCCAATTTACTAGTTTGATAACTAGCATTCTATGATTTGCTCTTAGAGTTTACATCACAAGTTCATTATGATGCCGCTTAATTCTCACAGGTTTCATGGTTTTTAGGAAGGTTTTATTATTTTCTTCATTTTATATTTTGTGGAATTGATGCTTCCAGATTAATTTATGTGCTCAGAATTACAAAATCCTTAAAGACTCACCAGGTAGCAGACTGGTTGGTTTAAGAACAGAGGCTTCAGTATCTATCAGAGGAGCTTTTACTATTCTTGGGCATTTTAGCAATATTCTGAGAGGTTTTATTTTCTCTTTAAAGGAAAATTTTCATTTCAGTTCTACATGAAAAAATAATAATTTAATGGAAAAGCTAGTGAAGCCAAAAATAGGTCCCCTATACTGACTTGAGGTCAATAGGATACATATAGCTGTATGTCTAACATTGTCTTTGAGAAGACCATGTGAAAATTGTGCTGCAAGGTTTCAGAAACAGAAAGTTAAAGTTCCTTTGAAGTAGGATACTTCAAATTGGATTATGTTGGATGAATTAACAGACCATACTCTAGTCCAAAATATTAATAATAATAAATCTCAACTGAGATTTTATTTTTCAATGTATGAATCTTCACCAGACATTGAATATTTTCTTTCCCAGTTCTAGGGCTTGAACTCAGTTCCCGAGTGCTGTCCATGAGCTTTTTGTGTTCTAGGATAGGAGCACTTGAACTCCATGTCCAGCCTTTTGGTGATGCATTGGAGATAAGAGTCTCATGGATTTACCTGCTCAGGCTAACTTTGAACCACAATCTTTTAGCCACCTGAATATTTAGGATTATAGAAAAGATCAAAATGAGCACCTAAATGAAGTGAATGAATCGATTCCAAAATTACGAAGCAGTCTTCTAAGTAACATTGCAAATAGTTGTGATGGAGCAAAGAATAGGCCCTTTTCATAGATGCATCATTCCAAGTTGTAAAACTTCCCAACATGGCTGGGAGTTTGCCTTAGTGGTAGAAGTACATTAGTGGTGCATTTAACTATGTAGTGGATGTTTAATGTCAATAACTTTTAGAATTTCCTAGTGCTTAAGTGCAATAATAACCTTGAATGAAATCACTAGATATCAAACCACAGATTGTCTTAATTTGCTTTTATTTTTAGTAAGTCTATATTACTATAAGGTTTGAAATTGATTTCTGACTTTTATAATTTCAATACTCATTATTTTTGTTTGATGTTATAGATATAGCAGGTTATAGATATAGCATGGGACAAGATAAAAGGATTCTTTCTAAATATACTTAGAGAAGAAGGCCATCCCCCCATAAAGACAGAGATCATGGACTTTAGTCATTAAATCCACTTTCTATCATCCTTAAGTAAGGTAAATACTGTCTTTTCAGAAGATAATTAGTTGTCTACTTTTGTTGATGTCTTTGTCATCAGTCGTTTTTCCAGTTCTGGGGCTTGAACTCAGGGCCGAAGCACTGTCCTTGGGCTTTCTCAAGGCTAGAGCTCTACCACTTGAGCCATAGCACCACTTCCAGCTTTTGTTTATGTATGTGGTACCGAAGAATCGAACCTAGGTCTTAGTGCATGGTAGGCAAGCACTCTGCCACTAGGCCTAACTCCCAGCCCTGGCATCAGTTTTAATTGACTATTGGGACATATATTTTAATCCCTAGATATTAGTGAAAATATGAACTCTTATTTACTTAAAATATTTCATCCTATTTACTTACTAAAAATGACTAAGAAATATGCATTAACTTAACTGGAAAGAAAATCAACAGATAGTAGTGCTAGCTCTCACAATGAGACTTGTACTAAGAACCAGTACAATCTATTTGTAGCAGATTTATTTCAGTGGCATAAACACAGGAAGAGTCCTTTGACTTACAAGAAGATGAAATAATATGAAGGTCATGAATACCTAAGTTTTATTTCTGTAACTGAATGTATTTTACCACTTCAGGAGGAATTTATGAGGAAAATTACAGGAATAGTAGAGAATAAAATTTGGTTTTATACAACATCTTTCATACTCCAAGTATCTCAATAGATTTCTGAACACATGGAGATGCAGAGACAATTAGGGGATGAAGCATCCATTATACAAAACAGTGGAGGAACCTAGGCTTGGATTCAAAGCAATGCCCAATAGATTTAGGGTTAAGGGTATTCTCTAACTCATTCTTTGTAAGTCTTTTGGCATCTTTATGGTTTAGCTGAGCTCAACTAAGGATATGCCGTAGTCCTATGCTCAAAAGAGCCCTTGATCATGTACTAAATGGTCACTGCATTCCTGTGATGGAGTTTCACCATGAACTCTTTTGGATATTCTACTTGAATGTCTCTGGCATGAGTGAGTCTTCTATTTAATATAGTATATGTAGTGTAAAATGCCATTCAATTTGTAGGACATAAATAAACTTGCATTTCATGGGAAGATTACAATGATGAGTTGAAATTTTTATGCCTGTATAAAGGAAGACATGGAAAAGTCAGAGGTAAGTCAAGTTAGGTGGTGGAATTACAACTTTTCCCTAGATGGGAAAGGAATGGAAATAAAACCAGTAGCTTTTCAACAAGACAGAGGGAAAAGAAGTACAAACAAGTATGGTTGCCTTTCATGATATTTTATGCTACAGGACTGTTTGTAACTGGAAAGTATTGCTCCTGTCAGAGAGAAACTCCAAGGGAAATGAAAAGCTAATAAGGAATCAGCATGAATCTAGAATGGTTCAGAGCAGATTGTTCACTGACAGGGGACAACACTGAAGGATAAAGCTCCATAGTATATAATCAAAGGTTTAAAAATCTGAACTGGACACAAAAGAAATGACCTATGACCTTTTCCTTTACTCTAAAATGAACCACAATTACATTGCAAATGTTAGTCTCGCATTTAAGCAGGAACACCAGTGACAAATGCACATCTTCCATTTGTTTTCTTTCCTTCAGTCTTAATTCATAAGGTTGCTCTCTTATTTTTGAATTTAACTTTTATTGTGTAGATTTATTTCTTCATTCTCAAGACTATTCACAGTCCATTCTTCACTTCCCTTAACAGTAATTTCCTGTCCTTCAATATCAAATGGTGATTTAAATGACTCAGATTTTCATTAACTTTAAGTATTTCTGTGCACTTTTTCTTTTAGGAAATGCATACTAGGTTCTCTGCTTTCACATTCTTTAGAGCTTACAGTGACTATATGTGCTGTCATTAGCATTAGATCTAACTTATTTTTATTTGATTCAATTCTTTCTCTTGATACTTGACAGAAAGATTTGTAGACATCCATAATATCTTCTATCAAGATAATTTTTAAATACATTGGTTCTGCTCCCTGACAGTTCTCATCTCTTAAAATTCAATTGTCATTTCTTTCAAATGCCTTTAATTTCTTTCTAGTTCAAAGATTCTTTACAATTTATTCAATTTTTTAGCTTTCCTTATAAATTTTCCTTCATATATTTGCATTCTTTTACTCTACACTCCTAATCCTGAGTTAGTTAGGAAATATTCAAGAAGCACAAAATATGTATTTTGTGATAAGAAGGAACTTAAAAAATTTTGGATTTATCCATTACTGCAAATTTGGACAGGTCATACATTTGGTTCCTTTTTCTAGAATATAAAAGACTTTTAAAAATTTGCCTGACTGCACTATGTAAAGGAGTTTCATAAATTACAATCTGATTTCCTAGAACACCCTTTTCCTACTTGCATTGTGGGGTTTGTATAGGATGATGCACAGTATGATGCCATCTACCAGCTGCTCCTCTGATGATGCTCCTACTTCAGCTCTGACTCACACTTAGGTCTAGTGTATCACTCAAAAGCATTTTTGGCTTTTCCAGCCATCTGTCACATTTTCTGCTTCCACATGCTGTAGGAGGTCTGCTATATCCTAACGAAAAAAAAACAGTGAGAGACAAAGACCCACCTTTATACAGATGATTACTTAGTAAGATTTTCACATTGTAGATTCATTGAGAGAAATTCATTTATCTCTAAATTCTCACTGCAATACTATAATATATATATACATATAGGAAAAGTGACAGCTAATACACAGAGGCTCTGTAACTAGCAGTCAATAGCGAAGCACGGCACTTTATTCTAGATAAACTTGATGGGGAAACTTGTATCATTTGCCTTGTACCAAATAACTATTCCAAGGAGTTAAATTTATTCATTCCAAGGTCATGTGAGTTTCTTGTCTAGGCTGAAGGGAAATTAAAACTTGACTGCTAGATAAAGGTTTGCTTATTGCCCTTTTACTTTGTAAATATTCTTAACTCCCATTATTTTTTATTATCTTTTTCTTTGGTTTACACTAAGTTAAATGCTGTCATGTTTTAATCTACTATGTAATAATCATAACTTGCAAATTCAAGTAGCTTGTGAACTATATCAAATGCTATGTCTAATAATAACCTCTTTAAATCCACCAAGGTAGGATTATGCAGATTCCTATTAAATATTTATCATTGATTTCTAAATTGCACTGCTCCATTAAGTATGGTTACTCTCAGTTTTTTCTTCTTACAGCTCAATTTTGATATGGCTTTAGCCATCAGTGTCCTAATGGTGGGACTCATGTCTTTGAGCTACTGGGAGCCCAGGTCCTATTACCCAGTGTGGGGAATGGGTCACATTCCAAATTCTTTAAATAGATGAACAACTGAATTAACCACTCCAACTTCCTCATGGTAACAAGGGAAATATTATCTAGATTATTCTTCAATCTTGAATATGGAATTATATTGGATCCACAGCTTGGTCATTTGTTATTTAAGTGCCTTTAGTTTTTCCTTTATCGCTCCTCATGCTTTCATATCTCCCAGTTTCAATCAGTGCCATAGATCTCTGACAAAGTTATCCCCTCTGTGCTGCTCAGATCATGTCACCCCATTCCTCAAACTCTCCCTTGACATCCAAAATCAAACCAAGTTACAGACTGCGATTTTCCAGTACTTTATCAACCCAGGACATTTTTTCCTTGTTTCATTTATTTTTTTCCCATTGCTTTAAGCATTATTTTTCTTTAAGTAAAAATTAAGCTACCACACTTCTGTCTTTTAGTTATTATTCTGAACATACTAATACAATATGCAGCCAACTTTTCTCTAATAGTAGCCAATTTAACTCTGAATCATGATCTCTTAGATTTTTGCTTTCATAAAGTCTTCCTTATATTCCACTAATAAAAAAAAGAACTCAAACATCTCCCTATAGATTCCAAGCTAAACTCTCATAAGTTTTTTTCCTGACATTAGAGTGATTCTGCACCTCAGTTTCCTTTTTTTATAAATCTAAGATGAATGCTGATTAAATGTCATACTTCTGCACATGTCACCTGCCTACTTGGATTTTCTGCTACCTGTGAGATTCATCTGACATTTAAAAGCCACTGATTGTCTTCACACACACACACACACACACACACACACACACACACACACACACACACACACACCAGTTTTAAATGAAAGAAAGAGGAATACAAATATTGCAGAAACTTTTGTTACTTTGCCCTTTGAACAGGCAACTTTTAAAAACATCAAAAGGAAGTATCAGATGTAGACCAGGCCTCATTTAACACGTGGTCAGAGAAAATGCCAACATCTAGGTAAAATGCAGAGGTGAATCAAACTTGTGAAATGAGCTAGTTTAAATTGATAAATGAGTTAAACCTTCAAAAGAAGTGGATCATATGGAGTTAGATGTGAAATCAGAGTTCTTAAGATGTTTACCTATGAATGAAATTTAAACTGTAGTCTGAGAAGATAGTTAACATGGTCCATAATGGAAAAAATACCCATCCAACAAAATCTCTAGTAACCCAATAAAATTAGCTTACAGTTCCATGTTGGGATACAGCAACAACAGAAGCAACAGCAATAGCACAATGCTTCTTAATCTAACTGCCTGAATATCATTTGTACTTGTGTCCAAACCAACCATTATTTTTCCTATTTTCCTGTCTCAGTAAGCAGTCTTACAAACTCATACCTTTCTTTGGTAAATTTAACTGAGGTGGGCTGGTATATCAGCCATCTCATGGGTCGATGTACTTGCCTTTTTTATGATCAAAAACTGCAACTCTCTTCTCAGGATTGGACTAAGTGTCCTGACACTGTTGCTAATTTATAATATAAATTATCTGTTGAAGTTCTCAGGAAAGCACTGCTGCTCTAAATCTTGAGCTGAATGAACAAAAAATCCCATGGAATTTTTTTAATCTATCATATTATGAAATTTTCTTTCCTAAAAACTCATATAGTATCTTAATGCATATTTTTAAAATTAAGACAGATCACTTACAAATGATTGTCTTTGAGATTTGCATAATTAGCTAAACTAAATTAACATCCTGAACTTGGTCATGATTGCCAAATTTGAAGGTCTTACATTTTTTTGTTGAAAAAGCTTGAACTAATTTATAAAGCTTGAATGCATAATCAGTTCCTAATTTGAATAAGCAAACTGGCCCATCAAAATTTTGCAAATTACTCTAGTAAGTTCTCTTGGTATTTCCTACAGAGGGCTGAACAAATATTGGTAGAAGGACATATTGTTTGCTTATGTGTAATCTTCCCATCTGACTGACACAAATGTCACCAATGATTCACAGACATATGTTCAATGTCAAATACCCAGAAGATGGCCCAGGAAAGATAAAGTCTCTATTTAGAGATGAAATTTTAAATTTTAGCTTGGAAGAAGCTAATTACTGTAGAGGGCAGCATGAAACTTCAAGCATAGAGCTTGAAGGCGGATATGCATTCAGAGACACTTAGTGAACACGTTGTCAAGGAAATTCAACCTGACGGGCACCAGTGGCTCATGACTGTAATCCTAGCTACTCAGAAGGTTGAGAACTGAGGATCATGATTTGAAGCCAGCCTGGACAGGAGAGTCTATGAAACTCTTATCCACAATTAAGTAACAAAAAAAGGTCAGGTAGTAGAGTGCTAGCCTTGAACAAAAAAGTGGCCAAGCCCTGAGCTCAAGCCTCAGGAATAGAAAGTGTGCACTTGACACACACACACACACACACACACACACACACACACACACACGCACGCACGTGCACACACACACAAACACACGCGCGCGCGCGCGTGCATGCCCGCGCGCACAACCAAAGCCATTCTCTTTCTGAATGTTTTGTGCTAGGTATTGTTATCAAGGCTTTACAAAATGGCTTATCCCCAGGGAGCCCTTGGACCGGGAGGAAATTGTATCTTATAGAGGTCAAGTAACAGCCAAGTCTACCACAATATGTCACAGTAGCAGAACAAATTGCAGAATGGGACTTGAACCCTGTTGTTGCTCCTTACAGACATTGTGATTTTAGCTACAATGCCATATCTGTGTCTGTGTCCATGATCTTTGGTCCTTTATAAACAAGATGTCAAAAGACAGGGAACATAATCAAAGCAGTAGTTAATTCTATAGAAAACCTTTAAATAAGACTTTTTAAATCAATGATGTAATCTAATGCTTTGGGGTGGTTTACTCAGCATTAGCCAGAAATCCATAATGTATCTTAAGTAGGAATGACCTAAGTTTGCTAGAGATGCTTTTTATCCTTCTCCCTCAGAATAGAACAAATCATTTAAGATCAAATAAAGATTTAATAGCTGATATTTAGAAAATTCAGCAGACCCTTTTAGAAGAAGGACTCTTTCATGATAGCATGACAGTTAGAAAGCTGCAGAGATGCAAAGAGGAAAATAGGTGATCTCAAAGTAGTTAGTTCCCTTTTGTAGTGCAAAGCAGGCCTTAGAAAGCAAGGCCTTGCACAGCAGGATGGCCCCCTACTTGTCCAGTGAGTCTGAACATCAGGCCAATCACAGAGGAAGACACTTCAAATGATTTTATCCTGAGTTGGAGGAACAGAAGCTTTTGTACAAATAGGCAGAGATCATACTGGAAGAACAGTGAGAGGAAGCAATCATCCCTAATGAAATAGTAACCCCAACAATTCCTTGATAACACCATGTAAGAAACATTATTTTTAAATATATTGAATATAGTTTACTAAAATTGATCCATGAACCAAACTGATCAATTGACTGGTTTCAGTACCAAAATTTATAGCACAATTTCTCAAAAGGAGTAATTAATTTATAGTGTCAAAATTGAGAGAACTTAATTGTGTACATATGTATGTTTACAGAAATGCTATACTAGAATTGAAGGTTTTTGAGAAAACCAAAGGGGAAAAATAAGATGAAGATAGTCGTTTGTATATAGTGTTTGCTCACATATGGAATCATTTATTCACTCACCAACATTTATTATTTTTCAAGTTCTTGACATTCTTCTGGAAGCTTATTATGTACAAATAAGATGAAAAATGTCTGCTTTTGCGTAAAGTACAGTGTAGACAGAATAAGAGGCAGATCTGTGAACAGAATACAACATGGTGTGTGTGTGTGTGTGTGTGTGTGTGTGTGTGTAGCAAACACTGTGGAACAAATTTGCACAAAGGAAACTGGAGAATGCTGGAGGTATGATAGGATATATATATATGTATGTATATATATATATATGTATAGCCAGTCATTGGGCTTGAACTCAGGGCCTGAGCACTATCCTTGGACTTTTCTCAAGGCTAGAGCTCTACCCATTGAGCCACAGCATCACTTCCCACTTTTTTTTTTTTATGTACGTGGTACCGAGGAATCGAACCTGGGTCTTGGTGCATGCTAGCCAAGCACTCTACCACTAGGCTAAACTCCTGGCCTGGATAGGATATATTTTTAATAGTATCATTTTATCAATTAGGAACAGTAACTGTATTATTTGTCTCCTTTGAAGTATGTGGCTACATTACAATTTCCAGTTCTGTTGAATTCTGTCAAGGACATGTAACTCATTCAGTACAATTGGGTATGAAAAGAAATTAAACACATCATTTTAAACAGGAGCCTTTGAAAAGCTCTCTATTTTTTTTCTCTGTGGCAACCAGTGGTTAGCTGGTGAAAGTTGCTGAGTCCAGTGTCCAGAAAACAGGAAACAGAGCCTTCTGCCAATTCTCAAAACTGTGGTCAAGAAACACAAAAAATAATGGATCTTTATATTTTACTAGGCTTTGTTCCATCCTGATAAAAATAAGGAGTCAGAGTCTATTTGAAACAGTTGTAAAGCAATTCTACCAATTGTTTCATGAGGTATAGTAAATAAGTAGATAAATAAACAGATGATTATGAGATAGATTACGGACCGATAGATAAATAGATAAATCAGGCTTATATTAGTTGAGATGCGTAGTTTAGAATCCAAGGGAGAACTGCCTCTCAGACCTGGGACATTCTTCTAAGAGAAAGTTGGAGTCTGATTCATTTCTTTCCATGGTTGTTGTTTTTTCCTTTTAAACCCCAGTTGGATTTTCAGACATCTGCAATGGCTTATGTAGTTCATAAAAGTAGATTAGAGTCAAGTTATAATCTTCTGTCAACATCTTACTATCTAGCTTCTTTATTAAGGGATGGAAGAAAAATTATCTGAGATCAGTTGATCTGGGTGGTATCCTTGAGACAGGCATGTAAATGTGCCCCAAGATACTAGAAATGAGTGAATTCTGATTTTAAGCATGCCTTACAAATAATGGAGCATAATAAATCTATTATATTGCAGAAGATTTTAGTGGTTTTGAGAGTCTATTAGTAACATGGTAAATTTATGCAAGAGAAGTAAAATGAATTGGAAATAAATATAACTAGTATTCACATATCAAAGGAAAAGAGATTAAAGATGAAAAGGAGCAACAATGATATCTAAGTAAAATCATGCCTTTCTCTGCATTAATGCAATACCATTTTGATTTAATTTAGCCAAATTAAGTAACTAATATGTTGAAAATATCGGTCAAAATGGCAAATGAAATATCATTTCTTCCCAAGGATATAATTATGTCTGAGAGTTGAGTCCATATTAATTTAAATAGATATAAAGAAAGTATATATCCACACATACACATTAAAGAGTTTTGCCATCATAGAGGAAGAAAATGGAGAGCATTTATAAGTCAACTCACCTGGGATACAATGCTCTCCTTAATTAAATAAACATATGCTGCCTCACACACACATAGAGGGCTTGCTATATGTTGTTGTCTAGATAAAGCAATTCCCATTGTGAATTGCAGGGTTTTGTGTTGAAAGCCTTCACAGTGGGGTCTAATGTAAGAAACTGAAGTCTTATCTCAAATAGTTGAAGAAAGTTATGCATGAGAGAAGAGTTTCTGACTACTTATTAATTCTGCTGGAAATCCACATCATTTATCTTTAGAGGACTATTGGGAGTCAGAACAGAGTGGCATTTCAGAGCCTTCATTAGATTTCATCTGGATATTTAGGGTCATTCCAAGATGTTTGTACGGCAAATCAGTCATTTGCTAAGAATTTCTTTATCATTATTTTTATTAAATTTTTAAATTTCTAATACAGTAAAGTTGCTGCAATTGTAGTATATTGAATGGAAAATAAGCAAGAATGGAATCTCAGTGTTTCAATGCAACAAAAAGCAAATAGTTATTGCATTAGATGTTAAAGATATAGGACTAAGACCCTTCATTCTTCTGTAACTTGTAGTTCTTCTTGACTGCAACCAGATCCTTTAGTTGTCAACATAGTTATTTCATGACTCTAACAATGCTGCAACCTATTCACAACTGGTTACTAAAAAAGTACATATGACCCAGATACTGTCTGGTATTCTCCAAATACTGATTTGGAGAAAGAGAATGACAATGGTTTGAAAGCAACAGCACTATTAGAGATATATCCTATTTTAAACTTAGGCATTTTTTAATCTATTAAGTTAGACATAGAACTCAACTTGTAAGGCTTTTCACTCCTGCTATGGCTTCTTCAATCCTATCTTTCTTACTGGAATGAAGTAGGGACAAAGGAGTGCATCAATGAATTCTTAAACTAAAGTCAGATAATAAAGTGAATGTGTATTTAATGAAGTCTTATTGGAAGATTCTGATTATATGAATGGTGTGATTGTACATGTACTCTAGAAAGATGAAACTACACAGAGTATATAATGGGTTGGAGAAGTAAAAGAGAACCATATCCTTTAGGAAATTATTATCATAGTTCATATGACAATAAGTCATTGAATTGAAGTGTGTATATTAAAGATATTAAGAAAAATGAGTGTGACTGACTTATCAAATTGATATTAAAAATGAAATGTTTCTGTATTATGTAATAGTGAATAGCAAAATCACTGAGGATGGATAGTCAATGCTCTAGTCTTGCTTGAACTTGCTCTGATTCCTCTATTTTCTACATGTGTGATCTCTTACCTTATTTGAATCTTAGTGCCCTAGTTTTTAAACTCATAACAATAATATGTAAGTAACAGCATCATTGACTGAGCAAAAGCAGCTGATTTGGGTGAAAGAGTTTATAACACCTGGTACAAGCTTTGTAAGTACTAAATGCTAGCCCTTAGTTAAAAAATTGCTAGTATTTGTAGACATGTCCCTGTTTATGAATAATATGCAGGACTTGTAGGATATGTTTGTTAGCATTAATTCATCATCACCGCCAATATTTACTACCCACTTACTTCCTGCTAACTCTTCCTTGATGTACACCCTGAACACACATTTTTACTTACTAAGACCTCCCTATCTAAAGTTCAACTCCTTTAGAATTGATGTACTAGGAATAGATTGTCAATCATAAACGTAACAAGTAATTAAACATATGGTCCATTAGAATTTGATATGTATTATGAAAAACCCAGAAAAGAAGTGCAGTCAATATACATGCCTGGATCAGAGCAATTCAGAAGGTGATTACTGGATAAATATTTGAAAGGAAAATGTAGGGAGAGAGTCATATGATGTTTAGAATAAAGTGACCAACAGGAAGAACAAGTGGGAAACCCTGAGGTGAATACTTCTGTCTTAAAGACTAAGAAAAGAACATATGTAGAAGTGAGCAAGTCAACTAGACAACAAAGTAGGTGGAAGCCACAAATAAAGGACCACAGAACTTGGTATAAAAAACTTTGATCTAAAAAATCAAAAAACAAAAAACTTTGATTTATGTTCTAAAAGCTAGAGAAGAGAAGAGACTTAGTTTACCTTTATAGAGTTTTCTAAAGATTCATACAAGATTATCCAGCCTATAGCACAAATTGTAGATCATCAATGAAGTAGGTCTTACACAAATCTGGAAACTTTATTCATAAAATACTGGATTTCTATTTTAAATGTAATGAAGATAGAATCTCCATTTATGTAGATGAGTCAACATTTATGTGGAAATGAGAAAAATATGAAGCATTCTTAAAATAAATTTATACAAAGGAAATAGGACAATATTCTGGGGGGAATTTATACATATAGCAAAGGCTGGATTATTTTATTTGATTAGTGAGTAGGTCAAGTTTGAGAGAAAAAAAATAAGTGAATCCTGAGATTTTGTTGGACATTATAATATGTGAACCACTCACAAGGACTGTTAGTTTGCTAAAATAGGCATATGGTGTAAGACGGAAAACATAATAAATTGATATGAACAGAAATTATATAATGTACATTTTGCTTGTTAGCTATCATTCATACTGTATTTCAGAGATGAATTCCAGTCATTTATCCTAAGAAGTTATGCTGTCCAGTAACTTATGCTTAGACTTTATTTTCAATGTTATATTTTTAGCAAGTAAACAATTTTTTTAATTTTAATTTTTTGTGGCAGTCCTGGGACTTGAACGTAGAGTCTGAGAACTGTCCTTGGGCTTTCTTAAGGCTAGGGCTCTACGACTTGAGCACAGCACCACTTTCAGCCTTTTCTATATATGTGATATCAAGGAATCGAACTTCAGTCTTTGTAAATGCTAAGTAAGCACTCTACCACTAGGCCAAACTCCCAGCCAGTAAGTGATTTTTAATATAAGAGGAAATTTTAACAAGTGGATATTTCTCATTTGCATTTTGGCAATTATTTATGTGTACTATAGATAATTACAGGTTGAATGCTTTTCAGAATACCATAAAAGACATTACAGACATTAGTTGAAACATTAATTTTAGCCAACAACAAAATATTTCATACATTTGAACTTTTATCTAATTTTCTCCTATTTGAAGCAATTACTTGTCAAAATCAGGTGTTCAGTTGACACCTGGGATTGAAAGTAAGTGTTTGCACTGAAAACTTTACAGGAAGGAATAGGAGATACACTAGGCCTCCTTGGCACAGGTTGAAACTTTCTTAATAAGGACCAAGAATCACAACAAATCAGAGAAAGGCTGGTTAAGTAGGACTGCATTAAACTGCGGAGCTTTTGTATGGCAAAGGACATAGCTAGTAAATTAATTAGGAAGCCTATAGAGTGGGAGAAGATCTTCACCAACCAAACAATGGACAAAGGCCTCATATCTAAAATACATCAACAACTCAAAAAATTGAATCACTCCAAAACTCATCTCCAAAGTAACAACCATCCTATTAAATGATGGGCCAAAGACTTAAAGAGAGTCTTCTCTGAAGAAGAAACAAAAATGGCCTATAGACACATGAAGAAATGCTCAACATCTCTGGTCATAAAAGAAATGCAAATCAAAACAACTCTAAGATTCCACCTCACTCCAGTTAGAATGGCCAGGATCAGGAAAACGAATTATAACAGATGCTGGAGGGGATGTGGCCAGGAGGGATCACTACTAAACTGTTGGTGGGAGTGCAAACTCGTTCAACCACTATGGAAAGCAGTGTGGCAGTGCCTCAAAAGGCTAAACATAGAACTCCCCTATGACCCAGCAATTCCACTACTTGACATTTACCCAACCATCCAGAAAAAAGGGCATACTAAATCCACTAGCACAACAATGTTCATTGCAGCACTATTCACCATAGCAAAGATATGGAACCAACCTAGATGTCCCTCAGTTGATGAGTGGATCAACAAGTTGTGGTATTTGTACACAATGGAATTCTATGCTGCTGTCAGAAAGAATGACATTGCCCCATTTGATAGGAAATGGAAAGACTTAGAAAAAATCATATTAAGTGAAGTAAACCAGACTCAAAGGAACTTAGGCTCAATGGTTTCCCTCATTTGTCATAATCAGTAGAAACCTTGGGCTCTACTAGCAGAGATCTGCAATAGAGCAAAATCTTGATACATAAGGCCATATAGTATGAAGCTAATTGAAAGGACCTCCAGGATATTGAAACAAAAGCCATATAACGAATGATTGTTGTCCTTAATGTACTATGTTGTCTCTCATCTCCTTTGCTGTCCCTTGGGTATCTCATATTGTTAGAGTATCTCACTTTGTTATCTGATATATTGAATTTATTTGTATTTGGTTATTTGAAATTTGATAGAGAAGGGGGGAAAACCAAGACGGGTGGGGGGGTGGGGGAGAGGGTAATGGGTACCAAGACATGTGAAAGTGTATCAATTTATGTGAATTAATGCACCTTCTATCTGGCAAATATCATGTAACCCTTTTATTAATTACAATAAAAATTTTTTAAAAAAGAGCACAATATATATTATAATAAGGTAGCAGAAAGGTATCATCAGAAAAAAATGCAATGAATAAATAAAAAAAAGAAAAAAGAAAACAAGTGTTTGGTTTACATATAGCAAATTTAAACTATGTTGAATATTTTCATCATAAATCAAATTTCTTTGGGTATATGCTTTAAGTGTAATCACAGAGCACATTGTGAAAAATAAATTGTCATTCTAGCATAAATTCTATATTTTCAGCATATTCAACTATCATTCTTTTAAATACATCTCAAGATAAAGAAATTAAGTCTATTGTTGTAGAAAATAGAGTAGACTTAATATCAAGCAATTCTAATATTAATTCTAATATTGGAAATGATCAGTACCATTTTTCTTTTCCTTATTATTTAATGGTTTTAGGCTATAAATTATATATTACATGTATTTTCATTAGGTGATTTTTTAATGTTTCATTGATTCTTTCTACTTACTAGATTGGTGTAGACAATGGTGGTACGGATCATTTTTTAAATTCATTTTCTTATTTATATTAATTTTCCTTATGTGAATAGTCCATCAACGTTAAAAGAATTGCCATCTCAATTGAACAATGCATTTAAGACCTTATCAACCTTGGCATGGAAATAAAACCTTGAGGAAAAAGCTAAGTTGAACTGATATGAAGTACCTCCAAATCATTAACTACTAATGGTGGAGCTTGTGGCATATAGTGGCATCAGAGGATGGAACTGAATTTCCTTATATGTGTCGCATTGTCACCTGCATTTCAATATCGCTTAAATCTGTATTTCATTACAGGGCATGACTAAAATAGAAGGGCACCTGCTAAGTCAGAGCCATAAAACAGATCTACAGCCTGCTGGCATGTGAAATTTCTCTAATTTATATTTTTTATGAAACTACCCTCACATTATGTGGTTGACAGCATAAATAATAAAGCATGTTACTTAAGCAATTTTACATTTACTGTATTAGTAAGTAAATGCAATGACCACCCTTATTCTCAAACAATAAAAACTACCCAGCCTTTTCATGAAAGATGATTGCAATTTCCATTGGCCTGCATATGCAATAAAAAACCATAACTCATCAAAATTTTAGCTATTTTCTCTTGTGATAGAAGAGAACATTTTGCTTGCACATTGAACGTGATATTAAATATTCATGACACAGAAGAAAATTCAAGTACAAAGCAAAATTCTTAAATTCTTCTCAACTAGATTGAAATTCCTTTTGAACCAGGTAGAAGCTGCTGCTAACCTGGAGAGGTGCTCAAAAACATGAGTGAGGCAATGTACAACACATTCCAAGTGCTACAGTTATTTGGGATTGCTTTTCTGAGAAGCCTGTTTCTCTTTTGAAATTGATTCATGAAAACAGCCTCCATTTGGGTCAAACAGTATTTAACTCCTTGTAAATTTTAATTAAATGATTTGTCACTTTGAACACATAGTTTGTCATCTTGCAACTAAACAATGTGTCTTTATCAGAAAATGACTCTGGGGGAAGGCATTCATCTAATTTGTCACTTGGACATCCATTAAGATAATTTGGTTGTTGCATAGGAATAAAGTTGAAATTTGTAAAATAGAGTGCACTACTTCTAGTAAGCAGCATCACATTGTAAACTATTAAAAACATAATTTGCTCTGTAATTAAATTCTAATAAGTACTTTACTTCTGGTCATTTTTCATTAAACAGATGTTTAAGTTTCTAAGATGAAAAAATCCTCCAGTTGAATGTAGTATCTGAAGGAAAACGGATGGCTGCAAATGAAAAGCAATAGTCTGATTTAAAATTATCTGGGGAGAAATAAAGCTTTTTATCAGAAGCAAACCCAGCAGAGACCCTGTGTGCAGTCTGGTTAATACAATCTGAGATAGCTTGGGACAGAATGAAAGGGCCAGCTGAAGAATTATCAAATCTCTCTCAGGAAGCATGGTAGAAATGAAGGTATTAAAATGTATTAATGTTAGTATTCAAATATAATTTTAAATATTAGCTTATATATACTTAAGTATGCCCAAGTCAAGCAAGCCAAATAAATGAATCCCTATACTATATTTCAATTGATCTTTTTTCACAGGGATATAGTGACTATACTGTATATTACATATTTTTAATATATGTCATTTCAGACTTGCATTCAAAATTACAAAGGAAGTATAGAACAGATACGAGATGAAAGTGTAAATATGTAAAAATGTAGTAACTATTCTAAATATGAAGAATTGAAAAGACTAAAGATGAGGTACACTTTATGCTGAGGAAAAGCAGAGGAAAGGTAAACCATACAGAAATGGACAGCAAGAGGGATAAGGTGGCATTATAAATTATGTGTCCATGAAGTTCTGTGTATTCAGGAAGGGTAGAAGGATAACTTAAAGGCTAAAATAAATTTTCAGGAGAAGAAAGCTGAATCTTTGGCAGTAATATAAGATTATAAAATGTATGAGGCTGAGCACTGGTGGCTCTCATGCCTGTAATCATAGTCGCTCAATAGGCTGAGATCTGGTGATCAGCCAGCCTGTGCAGAAAGGTTCCTGAAACTCTCATCTCCAGTTAACCACTAAAAGCAGGAAGTAGAGTAGTTCAAGCACTAGAGTGTTAGCGATGAGCACAAAAGTTTAGGAACAGCATCTAGGACTTAGGACTGGCACTAAAACAAAAACAAATACAAACTCCCCCCTACCCCACCCACTATCCACACACAAAGTCCAATATCAAAACACAAGACTTGTAGAATTAAATAAATACATTAATAAACTTCTAGAATTAAATTAATCTAACAGTAAAAGTTCAGAGCAATTAACAATCAGGATAGAAGAATTTAAATACATACTGAGGTGACATATTATAAAGAACTCTTGGACAATAATAAGGAAACTATTGTAAAACTAATAAGAATAATATATTAACTACAAAGAATACAATTAGTTTTCCAGCGGATTTCTCAGTAATGTCTAGTGGCTGTCAGGACATACCAGGGATAGATTCAAATTACTAAAGGAAACAGATAAACAAACATGCATTAGTCTAAAATTCTAAGTCCTACAAACCAGCCAAGAGGAAACATTGATTCACATGGGAATCTCCAATGGGTAAATCCAGGGGAAGTGTATGACCTTCATAATCAGACCCAAGACGTAGAGACTGTCTTTTTGTACCCAGGTATTAATAGTTACTACATATAGGGAGACATTATAAAGGGTCTGATGACATATTTGGTTTAATTTGGATAACTTATTGGCAATGAATTTGGTAGTTATGGTGCCTAGGGCATTGGCGGACATAGAGGAATGGGTTAATCTAGGCATTTTCCTATTTCCAGTTATCAGACGTTAGAAGGAAGGGTCTCCAAGTCTTTACAGATAATGTGCAAATGACTCTCCTTATTTGTGAATGATTCTTTTCCTGAAGAGAGTTCATTCAAAAGCAGGGAAGGAACAAGGTGTTTTGAGAGTTACATTTAGTCTTGAGTTCCTAAAGGAAACAAATGTCTTGCTTGCGGTTGCTGCTTCCTCCTATCTTTGGAATCCTGAATCAAGTTTGGTGCTAGGAAAGTGTTCTTTGGTAGTTCAACGCTTTGGGTTAACATATTATTCAAACTTCCTGGACAAATATTTAAACATATCTAAGTCTGCTACCCACAGACTTTCATTGAAAGAACTAAAACTTTTTTTAAGCTTTGTACAAAGGAAGAAGTTAATACAACAAGGAAAAAACAAATTTAAGAAGTGGTATAAATGGTGCGTACATGCATCTGGGTGATTGAAACAAACTTAGTACAAGAAGACTCTATAAGACAATGAGAAAGAAACTTGTTCAGTGCATGAGTAAATTCTTCTCTTGTTTCAGTAGAAATTACTAAATACATTTAAAGTTTCTTGGGAAATCTGTACTTAACTGCATGCTAAAGTGCAAGATAAAACCATAAAAAGATAGGAAATATATGACTTCCAAATCAACAGAGGAAAAAATTTGCAAAGAAAAATACTAGAAATTCAACTTAGGTCAGGTAAAGAGAAACACGAGGAATATATGAAATCTTACCACACAGTATATCAGAATATATTTTCTTTATGGATACATAAACTTGGTTGGGAACTCTCAACACTAAGTATAGGTGCAGGCAATATAGGGAATTAGACAAAAGGACTTCAAATCTACCATAAAGAGATCTGGAGCACAGAAGAATCAACATTAAAATTGATCTGAACAGCTAGTGCCTATTTGAATTTATTATATTGTTTTTACACATCTTTGAATAATTAAATAACTTATGGTTTAAAAATGATGTGCATTTATTATTCTATATTGATTATTATTAAGTATTTATAAATATATTTGAAATCCAGTGGTAATTCTTGAAAAAAAGACATTGGAAAACATGTGAAGTGTGAGTCATAGATAAATCTCTCAGTAAAATGGGAAAAACATAAGCTGGTTATATTAATGGAGTTGTTTTCCATAAAAGCAAAAAACACCCTTCCTTATGTATTCACATTCTAAAAATGCGTAACTTTGAAGAAGTTTTTCTTGGGTATATAGGAAATGTTCCTAATGGTATTTTCCCATTTGTGTGTACTTAACAAATGTTTCTAAGGATATTTTCTGTAAATCAAAATTAAAGAAGCTAAACAACAACAACAACAAAATTATAATATATCATCAGTACACTTGATTACAATGCTATTTAAAAAATTAGGAGTGCTTAAGGACTATATAGTATTTGCTAGCAAAAGTGATCTAGAAAGAACATCTAAAAATTACTTTTCATTATGCAATGCTAAGAATTGAATCCCAAGCTTTTCTAATGGGAGGCAAGCAATCTACCACTTGAACCATGCTTCTGGCCCCAAATTATTACATTTTGTAAAGCTAGGAAACCAGTTCTAGCTTAAACTATAAGAGCTGATGTATTATCATAGAATTGTTAACTACTTATATTGCCCTTTGGCAAAAATTGATATTTCCCAATTTTTTAAAAATATACATGCTAAATCATGAGTGCTGAAATCCATTCTGAAATTGCTTTCCTCCAGAGACTAGAGAATCTTTGCCTTTTGTTTCACTGACATTCACTTGTTCAAGTATGTAGAATTTAGTATACAAGGCTTCACTCTAGGCTCATCTCATAACACTATGTGTTTCTAAACTGAATTCTCTGAGAGATATGCCTAAAGATTGTAGAAAGTCCCCCCCCATTCCTTTTAATGACATTCTGAAAGGGATATTTAAACACCTTGATATTCACCATACTCTATAAAAATAATCATTTATAAAATTCTTCCTTTTACACCCTGTTCCATTTGGAAAGATCATGAGTAATTTGATTGATTTAAATTTTCATTGGCAGGAAAGAAAAATGGGAAGCCCATAGTGAATGCTGAAAAGGAGTTGTAGAATTCATTTTCGTATGTCTCATATCTCTATTTACCTTCAGCAGCCATTTTGAAAATGAAAATGAAAAAAATAAAATAAATAGGATACAGAGGCCTCAGTAGAGGTCTAGCTTTTAACCTTGATTCCCAGGAGCTCATTTCTAAGCCCTTGGACAATGATGCCTTACATAAGTGTCCTTGTTTAGGAGAGGTCCTTAGATCAGCAAATTAGTTATGCATGTGGATATTAATCATGAAAACCATGTGACTTAGGATAGAGGCTCTGATCACATGCTATCAGCCTGATAACTTGAAAGACCAGAAACTGCCCATACCAGTGAGAGAAATCAACCAAGTTTAGCGGATGTAGTTATAGGCATGGAAGCTCATCATCAGGGTTCCTATCCACTTTCTGATCAGCAAAAGTCAGTGCCTGTTGTCACTTATTAACATTGACACTGAGAAAGTAAAGCTGCCTATGACTCCATTGACAGGAAGAAAGCCGAATACCATGTTGGTTAATTTTTCAGCTTTCATACCATGTAGCTGTGTGTACAGTGCTTCCAGTGAATGCTATGACTCCAAGTGAATTGCCCAAACTGAGGGCAATGTGAGAGACTCTTCAAATTTCCACTAGATCAGAAAAAAAGTCTTACATGTTTTTGCTAGAAGGCCATTTCCCAATCGTGGTTGGTCTGTTAAAGGTAAGTACTCCCAATTGTAGTGTACTGTGAATATGATTGTTTTCAAATGAATGCTAATTCTCATCACTGCTTTTGGTAAACGTAACCCACAGTAAAAAAAAAAATTCCTTAACCTGCGTGGTTGTAAGTGTAGAAAGAAAAGAAAAGAAAATCCAGTAGGCTGCCTTGCTTAATATTGATACTATGAGATAACCCACAGAAATTTCAAAGACTGCTTTTAGGTGTATTTCAGCTGTAAATTTTGTTGACATTCTTTGGAAATCCATCTTTAGGGCAGAAAATTTGGCAGATGCTTTTGTTCAGCAGGTTTCTTGACAACAGTGAATGAAAAGCTATTTTTCTCCTTTCACAGGCACTGGTCAAAGGCTGAGGTTTGCTTTTGGTGACACTGCGTTAATTGTCTCCCTTGAGACTGCTGGAGTGCTGAAGGCAAGTTAGCATTTCCTGGCTCTGGCCTCCTCCAGAGCCTACACTTCTTCCCTTCTAAGAGTGCTGTTTATGCCTGCAGCTTTGCTGGCTGCCACCTTTTTGCTTTGCTAGGACTTTGACTTTTCACCTTTTACTTAGTCCTATCTACGAAAGGGATGGGGGAAAAGAGTCTAGTAATTTAGTTAGCTACAGCTAATGTCATGAGGGTAGGGGCTGTTAACTAGGGACAGCATGTTAGTAGGAGGTGAAACCCTTGCTTGAAACTCCAAGGCCCTTCTGCTTGAGGCATCTTGTTCCCTTGGCAGATTATTGATACTTTGCTGTGTTTATTTTCTCTACAAATCTGGATTTTTGATCTCAAATGTCTTCCAGTGAGACTGAAGTGATCCCAATAGTCAGACACTGAGATTTTTGTGTTTTAATTTGCAGAATTAAAGATTAAATTTTAGAGCTGAGAAGTAAATATATTGCAATGATCTTGCACTTTCCTTGTGTAATTTTATCAGTATTTTCTCTTCCAAGAAGGCAAAGACCATCTTGTTCCACTGGGGCAATTATTTTTAAGTTCTCAGTTATGATCACATGTGTTTATCACTTTGTCTGCTTCCTACTTGATTCTCTAGAAAACAGCACTCCTTGATAGTGGTGAATTTCTTTGAAAGACACCATTGCTCCAGCAAAACTAAGGTGTATGCTCATGTATATAATATAAAAATGTGTGTTGGACATGATAGCTCATGTTGATGATCTCAGCTAGTCAGGAGACAGAGAGAGCTTGAGGAAGATAATTATGGAGACTAGACTTTGCAAAAAGTTAGTGAGACCCTACCTCAACAAGTGAACCAGGTATAATCAGTAGTACACATCTGATATCAGTGCTACATGGAAAGCCCAGCTTGGAAGGTAGAAGCTGAAGCAAGTTAGAGTCTAAAAGGAGGGATCTGAGTTGAAACCCCACAAATCCAAAAAAGGGATAGTAGCATGGTACGAGTGATAGTGATATCATACATGATTATGTACTGTTCAAACTACTATAAAAAAAAGCTTTCATCATTCTAAGAAATGGAAATCCCAGAAAAGTTACTCCCAGGTTAAAATCTTGCAAAAATATCCAGTAGCTAAAGTAATAAGGTAATTTTCTAATTTTCTCTAATTTCCTTGCTGTGATACGGTTTTTCATTTCATGATTTTTCCTATGGGCTCTCTTTTCTGGGATTATTAGCTTGCCCATGACACAAAACTGTGGACTCTTTTATTAAGACTTCTTCTGCTTTAAGTGAGCCATTGTACACCTTTCATGTACCATGAATAAAAAAGTTATTTTGATGAAGACTATTTTTTTCTATGTGCAGTAAGCAGAAACAAGCATTCCACTTCACTCTTTTAAAAACAGTACAGGTGAAAAGATCCTGGACTGATTTTTATGATTTTCACATCTTCAGTCTACTTATAGTAGTGGTTGATTAGCTGTGCTAGCTAGTGATTTTCATTGTGCTTCTGCAGATGGCCTGGATTAGCGTCCTACTGTCTTAGTCTTGCCCATTCCTTTCTTTACCTGCTGCATGTTTCTTACTCACTTATGCACCGAAGCAATATCCTGACATGGCACCGAAAAACAAATCAGAAAACCAGCATCCCATCTGAGCAGGTTGGATGTAATCCAGATAAACTCACTATCCAGTAGAATCAATCAGTAGAAAAGAGTCATTATAAAACTATGTCTCACTTGCTTGTTTTCTCTTCCAGACAGGCTAAATATTTAATAGGAATCTAGGTGTTATTTATTCATTTTTATTAGGTCCTTCTGACACTTAGTTCTGCATAGTGATGGGCAATTAGGGTAGATATATGCTTACGGGATAAAACTTTGCTTCTGGGAAACTGTTTTCACACCAATCCAGGTTATAGCTTAACTATATCTCATGTAAAATCTTTATTTATGGCTATCAACTAGTTGTATTCCCTCATTCATAAGAAAATCAGAGGTTTTGGTAAGTAGGAAATTGTTTCTGTCAATAAGCAATTTATTTTGTTATTGATTTTTAGTATCTATAGAAGTGTTATAACTTATTCAAGTTTCTTTGCAGTTCTGTGGTTGCTCACATGTAAATGATTACCACGACTAATAAATTGTTTAGCATATTTTGAACATCAGTACTTCTTTAGCATGTTTCATGTACATTTTAATTGGCTATAAAAATTTTCAGGAAGACTCAATTGTGTTAGTAGAACTGTCTCCAAACAATGAAATTGACAGTCTACCTTCTAGAAAACTCATACAATTACATTGTCCAAAATCTAAGCAATAATAATATTTTTTGTCTTTTCTTTTTTTGGCACTGGGGATCGAACCCAGGATGTTGCACTTACTAGGCAAGCATTTTGCCACTGAGCTATATCCTGGCCCCGAAGCAATAATATAGATAGTAGTTGATACTGACTGAGTATTTACTATGTGCTAGGCATTTTTCATGTTTGCTTTGTTAACTGACAATGTTAATAATTGCTATTTAGCTTTCCTTTAAAAGAATGGTAGACCTGATTGCTTGTATCTAGCTGTAATGTTGTACTCATTTAGCTATGTCTACCCATCCTTCTTACCCCAGACTCTGGGAATGAGATCCCCAATTTTCTATTGTGTTAGATAGCTTCATTAGAATCCATGTATGAGATCATCTCATGTTTATTTTCTGTACTTCCCTTGTGTTATGGTACCCAAGGCTTTACATATATGAGTGCAAATAAAAGGATTTTGTACTATGATAAGATTGAATAGTATTCTACTGTACAGAGGTACCATATTTTCTTACACTACTTAGTCTCTGATAGATAATTAGATTAATTGCATAACTTGGTGATGGTGGATAGTGAAGCACTGCCATGGAGTCTTTCATGTAATGTAAACTTCAAAGAAATTCTATGAAGGTAGCCATGTAATTTCCCCCACATTTAACAAAGAAACTGAGGCCAGAGATGTTAAGTTGACAACATTTATGATAATCAGTAACAAATAATTCAAATGACAAAATCCTATTGTTATTAGTTTGGTATACGTATCAAATTTCTCTTTATTCCTCTCTCATCTCTGTGGTAACATTTATGGCCTCTAATTTTCATTACTGTTTGTTCATTTGTTGTGCATGTTTTTGTCCCTTCCTTTGAGAAAGAGAGTGCTATGAGAGGGTAAGTCTTGGTCTCTTCACTGCTGTAATAAGGGATGACTTAAACAGGAAGTCAATGCTGCCTCAGAACACATTGGCAAACAAGCATACTTTTCTCTTGGAAGACAAGAAGAGATGTTTATGGCAAAAACTTATGAATCCTGGACACTCCAGGAACTGTTCTTAGCATTTTATGTACCTAATCTCCAGTTCTCTCAAAGAACTCTGAAAAATAGTAGTACTTATTCACACCTGAGGATTAATGATATAGGAGCTCAAAGAGGTAAAGAAAATCTTAATAGTTGTATGTCAGTAAAGATGGGAGGCTGTCTGATTTTTTTCCCATAGTTAAATACAATGCTTCTTCTAGCAAGCTATTTCCTTTATTTTATATAATAAAATAGCGACTTACTTATTAAAAGATAAGCATCTTTGTAATTGTGCAAGCATATTTTATGTAATAAATTCCATTTCATAGGTCAATAAAGCCAATACTATTGTTAAGTTTTTCTCAGGCATTAGCCTCTTGCTCAAGGATATCTAGCTACCTAGCATGATTAAGGAAGAGTGGAATCTCCATAGGTCTTAGCCCTGGTCCTCCTACATTGTCTCAGCCTCAACAGCTCCAAGTGCCTGAACAATGGTTGTTCAATTACTCATCTACTTGAGCAAATAGGAGAAAAAAATTATCATAAATGTAGCTTGTAGAGACAAATACTTTTCGAACAGTAATCCTCTCTATTATGGCCATTTTCTTTCACAAAGTGATTTTTCAGGAGCTAAATTCTGACCTCACTGCAGCTCTTCTCTTGTTTTTGTCACAATATAGGTGTCACTTTGCTACCTCTTAGTCTGTCTTCCAAAATGACAGCCATAGTAGAATAATGAACAGAACTTACTGCACTGCAAAATAAATCTTTGTACTACCTGGTACTTCTTGGACCATGATTGTATATGACTAGTCAAAATATTTCTGCCAACTAAAACTCTACTATATATTTGTGATATTTCTCTGCATGTACTTTCAAAACAATAGCACTTTATAATTTCTTTTGTAACAGGTAATACAGATTCTTAGACTGGAGTTTTTGATCTTTTCTTCCTTCACCTTTCTGTTTTTTTTTTCATTTGACACTTATTTATCTTATGCTGTTTTAAAAGCACAAACTATAAACTGTTTAGTTTCTTTGTTTCCATGTTTTGCCTATCGCTGACACCCATTTTGGTCCCCTTGTAAACAAAAGCTATATTCCTGAATTTTGATTAAAATACGTTCATTTTCCTTCTGCTCCTCTTCTTTTTATTCCCTGTGCTTTGTTTTGCTCACTGATTCTGTGCTTTGTGTTTTGGACACTAGCCTAATCCTGAAGAACAGAAGCCCGATGTCTACGGAAATCACAAGGCCTTGAGATTCAGGACTAATGGACCAACTCATTTTCAGCATCAGGTCTCTCGATGTTGATGAGATGCTGAACCAAGAGCAATAAAGATTAAATTCCTCTTGATTTCTAGAGCAGTGTAAACTCTTCATACTGAAACGTTTGTGTACCAAGTCATCAGAGATAGAAATAAAACCAGCACCACAAAGGACAGTTAATTTTCCTTGTTGCCAAAGCAGAACTTCATTAATATTAAAGAACTAGTTTTGGAAACAGTATCAGGAAAGGTATTTGGGGTTTAGACACTGAGAAACATCTTGCACGTAGAGAATATTCGTTTTTAACATGGGAAAGAAAGACCACCTGTCGTAGCTCATCTTTCCAAACAAAACAGAAAACAACTGGTATAAAGAAAGAAATATATTTACATTTATTAAAACATACCTAAGCATTTACTATTCAAAAAAGTAATCACTATTTTGAACAACTTATATAAGACATTCTTTTGGTTTCTTCGTCAGAATTTTTTATTGTATTTTATTGTCGGGGTAATGTATAGAGGGGTTACAGCTATATTTGTAAGGTAGTAGGTGCATTATTTCTCGAACATTGATATCCCTTCTCATGTTTTTGTCACTTTTTCCCTCCAACCACCCCTCCCAATCATCTTATAAGACATTCTTATATTGTGCTTTTCCATTTTTAGTTTTCATTTTGTTTCTCCAAAGGAATTTGTGCCAGTAGAGGACTTCGAGGTTGTTTATTATAGAATAAAAATGCTGTGATTTTGATCACCTTTCTGTCAGAAATAGCAAGTCTCCAAACTGGACAGTGTGAGTAAAAGTTATGATTATCAGGATGCCCATTTAACATTTGTATTTCTCTGAGTTTTTATGAAAATAACTGGTATTAATTCATTCAAACATTTGTATACAAATTAAGCAAATAATTGGGCCAGGAATGGCCTACTGGTAGAGTGCTTGCCTAGAATACATGAAGCCCTGGATTCGATTCCTCAGTACCACATACACAGAAAATTTTCTAAGTACTGCTGTGACTCAAGTAGTAGAGCAGTAGCCTTGAGAAATCTCCAGGTTAGTGCCCAGGCTCTAAGTCCAAGCCCCTGAACTGGCAAAAAAAAAATAGCAAATAATTGACAGCTGATTTCTACCTATAATGGGATACCAGGGACAATGTCACATAAAACATTACCTTTCTATTGGAAAGAGAATTTATAATTAAAAGTAGAAAATATATTTCTAAAGTATTAGGAAAGGAAAACTGACAGGTGTGGACCTGCTATGCAATTTGAGGAAGTCTTGTCAAATTACAGTCCACCTAGAGACAGTATCTGAGCAAAGAATTGAAGAAGTTAATGAGAGGCCATTTGGATAGTTTGAAGTGCGTTGTAGGAAAGTGAATAGAGTGTCAAAGTATAAAGAACAAGATGATGAAGAGTGAAAAAACAGAGTTCCAGATCATGAAGAATCTTATAGACTATGGTACATTCTTGATATTTTTCTCCAAGTGAAGGGAGAAACCTCCAGAGAATTATGAGGAAAGAATAACATCGTAGAACTTACAGTTATTGGGGGTCGGGGAGGGAAATGGAGACAAAAACCCGAGACGGGGTATCAATATTCAAGAAGGAATGCACCTGCTACCTGATGAATGCACCTGCAACCACTCTATACATTACCCTGACAATAAAATACAATAAAAAGTTTTAAAAAGAAAAAAAGTTGGAAATTGTAAAGGAAAAAGAGCAGTAGTATGTGACCCATTTAAAAAGTTTCAGTGCCCACTCTTCGGCATTGTTAGTGGCCTCCTATTATAATGAGAGAAGTCACATTCAGATTCATGGGACAGAGTCCCATAACTGAACCAATGACATCAGGTATCTTTCATATCTGTTGGAATGTCATTGTCAGTAGTAGATTTTAAAGACTTTGAGTGGGGTTAAAAAGATAGGCAAACTAAATGAAAGTATCTTCCACTCAACAGTTCTTTCTCTAGCACTAGAATCTGAAAGGATTTTAATGTCATTTCTGAGACTTCATTCACTTTCATTATATTTTCTCAAGAGTAAAGAACCAATAAAAAGGAAAGAAAAAAGCAGGAAAGTATAGAGGTATTTTGTATGCCAAAATAATTATAGAGTGTAAACTTGATCATGTTTACTTTTTCTTGTAAAGTAATTAAGGGCTAACATTCTTCATGATTGTGAATATGGACTTTGATTCTTGTCTGAGATCTAACTTTGTAAGAACTTCACATTTCATTTCAGCTTCTCAAAATGGCTATGCAGCTGCCACTTGCCGTGGTGATAAGAGCATTTTAAATGTGAATCTACTTGGGCATGTATAAAATACCAGCTGAATATCCACTTGTAGACCCAAATGGGATAATATCCCCCTTTATACAATAAGGTTTTTTAATCCTCAGAGTCAACTAATTTTATTTATTGCTATTGCCTGTAACCTTAGAAATACTGGAATCTCTATATATCAGTATAACATAAAGCCTCAAAATTATTTCTCCAAAAGAGTAATCATTTGCATTTAGTTGGCAGTGCAAATTTATCTTTTGGTATAATGCTGCAACATCTTAAAAAGGCAATATCATAAATGAGATTATCCCTTCAGAAAGCAATCCCAGGCTGGAATAAATCAAGATACAAACCCCTTACAAATGGCCCTTAATATAATGGATATTACCAGAAAGTCTGTAAAACTGAAATGTACTAGGCCAAAAAATTTATTGCTGAATTTTTAGTGTAGCTTTTGCTTTTAGAAATATATTTTCAGACTCTATCCAACAGTTTTAATAATCTCTTATATTTCTTTAGCTGAGCAAGCTGGCTTAGGATCATATCACTTGAAGTCTTCCAGTTCAATACCCTTTATATAAAGATAGAGGAATGAGAGCTCATAGGTGCTTGGAAAATCCTAAAGTTAGTAAAAACAATGAGAGAAACTGCTTCTCACTCACTGAGATCTCTTCATCATATTATCCTGATATGGTCTAGATTTTCCTTTCACAAAATTCCATCTTTAGCTTCCAGGAGAAACTGAATAGAACACAATGAACATTTAACATTTTAAAAGTTACAACTTGGCTATAATATCTTTCCCTACTGAAAAAACTTATGAAAATTTTTTCTCATACCAGACATGAAGATATCGATAACAGCACATAGAGAATGGAGAACAGGTAAAGCTATTCAATTTCTTATTCTCTTTTCCTCTGGTCTTATCTTTGGCCACATATTTTCTTGATTATTTTAACCTTTTTACTTGATTTTATATTTTAGTTGGTTAACAGTAAATTGCTTAGAAGGCATGGAAATTTCCTCAAACCTTCCTACCTGCCCCCACCTGGCTTCCACCACTATGGACATCCCTCACAGAAATGGGTTGTGTGTCACAGAAGATGCACTAACACTGTTGACACATCATTGTTACCCAGTGCCTGAGGTTGACAACAGGGCTCACTCCTGATGCTGTGTACCTTATGGGTTTGGATGACCATATAATAAAGTATAATAAAGTATTTCATTATGAATCTATGCACATAGAATATTTTCTCAACCCTAAATTTCTGTGTTCTGTCTACTCAAATCTTTCCCCCCAGCCTCTGACAATCACAATCTTTTATTGTATCTCATAGTTTTGCTGGTGTAGAATGTCATACTGTTTTCAGGTTGGCATATTTCACTAAATAATGTGAATTTAAGGAACTTGTATATAGTTCGATGGCTTCCAATACCCCTTTTATTTTAGTGCTGAATATCCCACTGTCTGGATATACCATAGTTCATGTATTTATCTGTAGTTATTTGGTTGCTTCTATATTTTGGAAATTATAAAAACAACTATTGTAAACATCTGTGCACAGAATCCTATGTGCACATAATTTATTTTTCAAATCCTTTTTGAAAATGTCAAAAGAATAGGATTGTCTCTCCCCAAAGTGGACAGACCACTTCACATTTCTATCAGCAATGAACAGGATTTCCTGCTGTTCCACAACTTTTCAGTATTTGCTGTGATCAGTGTTCTGAATTCTCATCACTATTCTAGTAGGCCTGTATCTCTTTTGTTACATGGTGCATGTGATTACTGTTTTAATTTGCATATTTCTAGTAACATGTAATATGATTATCTATGAAATCTATCATCTATCTGTCTGTCTGTCTGTCTATCTACCTACCTATCCATCTACAATATTTATTTGCTGTTTCTTTTTGGTGGAATATTTGTAAAGTCTTTTTGAATTTTAAGATCAACTTATATTCTTATGGCTGAGCTTTCAGGTCCTTTATGTATTTTGAATAGCATTCTTTTATATGATATGTCTTTTGATAGTAGTTCCTGTTGTTTACCATGTAAAATCTAGTAAAGGAAAAGAAGGCAAAATTCAGCACTTCTGTAGACATAAGAGTAACACAGAAAGATTGGGAGGGATACCTTGTTAAAGTATGTACAGCCTAGGAAAAGGTGACACCTAGAGACCTGTGTACCATCTTAAGCCTAAAGCAAGGCATAAGTTTTTCATCTCTGGAACTTTGTGTTGCCAGCTCAATCTTTCCTATTAAAAAGTTGCTTTGTTGTGTTTTTGAGTTAAGATTTTTACACATAGATTAGAGCTGCCTCAAATTTATACTTCCTCTTGAACTGGAGGACCCTATTGTCAAAAAATGTTAGAATTATAAACGAAAGCTACAGAACCTGTCTGAAAATTTGGTTCATAATAGAATACTTTCAGGGTTGTGTTATATGATTCCCCAAAGGGCAATTTAGCAATGTTTTGATCCTGAAAGCAGAGAACAAAAATGTAGAGATAAAACCACATATGATAATTTATATGAAGTATTTAAGTCTATTTCTTCGAATAATAAATGATATTTACAATAATTTATATAATAGCAATTATATTTTTCTTCTCTGTTTTATTATGTAAGATTAGAGGTCTCTAAGTTTTTAGAGGGGGGGTTGCCACTCCTGGGCATTGAACTCAGGCCCTGAGCACTCTTTGTGCTTTTCTCAAGGCTAGAGCTCTACCACTTGTGCTGCACCACCATTTCCAGCTTTAATCTATGTATATGGTATCAAGGAATCAAACCCAGGTCTTTGTGCATGCTAGGCAAGAACTCTACCACTAGGCCAAACTTCTGGTCCATAGGTCTCTAATTTTTTTCCCCACTACTTTTCCCCTATGTTTCTCTATACAGTAGCCTGGAAATAAGACCATAACAGTTAAAAGTAAATGATTTAAATATATCATAATTTTTGCATGGGCTTTATCCATGACTAATGACATGAAAAATCATCATTGTCCATTCAAATATAGAAACAAATGACAATCCTACGCAAAGCAAGTAGGTTGGTTAGATGAGGACTGTGTTTAATTGTGCATTCAAAATAGTAAGGTAATACACAAGTTATGAGATTTAACCAATTTTGCTTCATACCAAGTCAAAAACTTAGAGGAAGATTCAAATCATAGAGGGTTATTTTTGGGTTGCTCAACATTGTTAGAGAATGAAAGATCCTCGGCCGGGAGTTTGGCCTAGTGGTTAAAGTGCTTGCCTAGCATGCATGAACACCCGTCTTCGATTCCTTGGTACCACATACGTAGAAAAAAGCCGGAAGTGGTGCTGAGGCTCAAGTGGTAGAGCTCTAGCCTTGAGAAAGTCCAAGGACATTGCTCAGGCCCTGAGCTCAAGCCCAGGACTAGCAAAAAAAAAAAAGAAGAAGAAGAAGAAAAAAGAGAATGAAAGATCCTGATCCTCATAAAAACATAAAATCTTGAATAAGATCCCACCATAGTTTATGAAGAAATCTGTGATAATCGTTGTGACAGCTCAACACGCAGAGTTAGGAATTCTTGTTTAAACAATCCTATGTTCAAATTTTTATGGTTTGGACCCAAAGTATCATGAGATGAAATTGTGATGAGATGAATTGGGAGATGATTAAAAATTAGCAGATGGGATCAGACAGTGGAGGTGTACTTTGGGGACGTATGTCTTGTTTCCAGTCTGTTTCCTGGCTGCCATGAGATAAATAGCCTCTTTCACATACAATTCCACTATAACCTTTTTATGTAACCTCAGGCTCAAAACAGGGGACTAGAGTTTCCGAAAGAAAGGGTTCAGGCATTGAAACTATAAACCAATATAAGCTTTTCTTTCTTTTGAAATGTTTGAGGTATTTGGTCACAGTGACAGGAAGCTGTCTTGTTAGCTCACACCTTGTATAATTCCACAGTAAAACCTGAAGAGGCGTCCTCTTGTTGATGTAACAACTGATTGCCTTTCCCCCTCTTTTGCTCACAGTTATCTCCCAGGCAGATGATTTTCATATAATATCTCTGACTACTTGAAAGCTCTCCCCTGATGTGCACTTTGTTCTCTGAACCCTTTTAAGTTGTGGGCTCTCTGATCATTTGGTTCCAGAGTTTCATGCCTTTTACACATAGTTATTCTAAATTCCACGAGTCATTTATTCACTCATAACCCAGGTCTTTCAAGCCTCTTTGAGTTTGTACACTCTGTTCCACACTATTTGTCCCCATTTTTCTAACATTAGCTAAAGTGACTAATATTAGGATGAATCAAAATGAAAATAATGAGCTAGATGAGGAGTAAATATCACTGATTTATGAATGTTAACTTTTGCTCAGAAACTGCTGATGGTATGAGTTGTTTGTTATGAGGCATATATACCAGAGCAAGGAAAAAGATCATTTTGGTAAAAAAGAGAAAAATTTTCCTGTTGTAAGCAGAATCTACTTATACTTGAAGCTTGAGAAATTGTATTTGCTAATTACCTTCCTCTACAATGTCATAAATTTTCAGCAATGTATCTCAGATTTTTTTATTTGATGCATGCATTTTCTAAAAAACTGATTATAATGATATGGCAGATAGATTAGTTTACTGGAAATTTTTCCAATGCTTCTCTTAGGTTTTTTCTTGTACTTTAGATACTGAAAAACTAACAATAATTCCACCTGAGTTCCTGTGAACATTATTTATATTCTATAGATCAGAAGTACATGTTCAAAACCAGAATTCAGAACTTACTCTACTGAGAAGGAAATAACCTGCTCCTGTGAGTCTTACTGGGGCAATGTTCTTAAATTCTGGTAGTGGTTACGTTTTTCTGGCTCTAGCTTCAAATTAAAGCAATATTCTTTTTTAAAATATATTTTTATTGTAATCAATAGAAGGGTTACATTATATTTGCCTGTTAGAAAGTGCATTACTTCACAAACATCCCTTTCTCATGTTTTGTCCCCTTTTCCCTTCCCCACCCCCTCAGCTCATCTTGTTTTCCCCCCTTCCCTATCCTATTTCAAATAAACAAATAAACATATATATGATATATCAAATAACAAGTTAAAATACTGTAGCAATATAAAGCAATATTCTTATAAGGCAATTAGTTTTTGTGATGGACTTCCTGAATTCTCCAATTCCCTGTCCTTGACAAAGGGATATATTGGTTTCCTTGGTCAGGAATTACATCATAATTCTCTGGGAGCTTGTGCCAGAGCCAGCTTGGTTCAGATTATGAAAACCCTATCAAATCATTTTGTAAGCTCTGATTTCTTGTTTAAAAAATCATGGTTGTCTGAAGAGCTCAGGGACAGCGCCTAGAACTAGAGTTCAAGTCCACGACCAACCAAAGTGGAAAAAAAAATCATGGGCCGGTATTGAGGCCGCATGGTAGTGTGATTGCCTAGCATGCATGAAACTCTGGGTTCAATTCCCTGGGACCACATACACAAAAAACGCCGGAAGTGATGCTCTGGCTCAAGTGGCAGAGTGCTAGCTTTGAGTAAAAAGTGTCCAAGGACAGATCCCAGGCCCTGAGTTCAAGCCCCAGGACTGGCAAGAAAAAAAACCTCATTGTACTTAGAAAACCCAAACCCTTTCTGCCACTCAGCTTTCCTTGATTCAATTTTGAGGTCCTGAAATTCAGGATGAGTTATTGTCATTGAGTCATCATTAAACGTCATTCAGTTCCCCTGGGTCCACACTTTTTCAAACTGTCTTTGAGGAACTCAGAGAATCAAGTCAATTCTCCAGGTTTTGGCTAAATTAATGAAGGATCAGTGTTTTCTTATACCGTGGGACTTATACTACCTTTGCCTCTGCCTATATTGCTAACTATCCTTCAGATAGACACAACTTAACCTATCCCAAATTCCCATTATTGTCTGCAGCCAGAAATATATCATTCAAGATTCCATAAAACTACAGTTTTCTTTATATCCCATTCAGACGGTTTGGTACAATTAAGTAAAGCTACAATATGTAAGAGTGAATAGAAATAGATTTGAAACTGACTCCTCTGTATACTTACTATGGTTCTACAATAATTTAACTTATATAAAGATTTAACAATTTAAGTCTGTTTCTTGGGATTCTGAAATCTAACAAGCTTCATGTAACTATTCATAAGAAAAATTGAATACACCTCATTTTTCCTTTTGAAGAATTCTTAACCATTTCATGTAACCTGGGTAAAATCGTTAATGATAGAAGCTAAAGTAAGACAATGATATCTTTTTTTTCTCTCTGTTGTTTGTAGAAATAATGACCTATATTCAATAAACTGTGACTTCTTTCCTGAGATTTTCACATCTTCCAGACTGATTGGTTGTTTAATACAGTTGGCAAAGTGTCAGCACTGGAGTTTAGCCCAAACTGTTTCCTGTTGAGTTTCTAGTTTTGTGGTTTTTGGCCCTCCACTATTATGATTTTATATCCTTTCTCTGGTCTTGATTTCCTGACTTTTGCAAATACTACTAATTCTTTTTTTTTTTTTTTTTTTTGCCAGTCCTGGGCTTGAGCTCAGGGCCTGAGCACTGTCCTTGGACTTTCTCAAGGCTAGAGCTCTACCACTTGAGCCTCAGCACCACTTCTGGCTGGTGCCGAGGAATCAAACCCGGGTCCTCATGCATGCTAGGCAAGCACTTTAACCACTAGGCCAAACTCCCAGCCCCATACTATTAATTCTTGACGTGGATTTCGAACATATTTCTTTTTCTATATAGAATTTATACTTGATTGATGCTCTTATACCAAAAAGGGAACTGATAGAATATTATTTTTCTAATCCATGAAAGAGGAAATTAGATCTTAGAAAAGTCATATAACTAATAATAGCAGAGATATGTATTAAATCTTTCAGACAAAAAAACTTTATTTTTCTACTTAAACAGAGTTTTCTGCTTAAATAGAGTTGCCTAAAAAAGTTCAAATGTGCTTGACTAGCCTTATTTCCCTGAAGCATATCCTGGAAGTTTCAATTAAAGTCAAGGAGTTGTTTTGAAACTGGAAGACAACTAAACAAAAGCTCATATAGTCACCAAAGGGGGGAGTGCTTTTCTGCATTGCTCTCAGTTTATAACATAATGACACAAAAATAAAACAAAAATGAAATGATGGTACTTGATGAAAAGAGCAATAAGTCCTCTTCTCATCATTCCCTAAGGAAATAGCATTATTTTCATCTGTGATCTAAATAAAAATGCATCATCATTTAGAAAATATTGTATTAACCAATTTAAAATTTAATTATATGAGTCAAAATTTGAAGATATTCATATTATATATTATTCTTTACATTACAAAATAATAATCTTGGAAATAGTGAAAGTAGATAATTACAATTTTTAATTATTAAATAAAAAATTACTATTTTAAAATATTACTTTGAAAGATTGTCTTTCTCTCATTTGTCCAAGAATTTATGAAATCTAAATAAAGGTAGAGTTAACTATTGTACAGTTATTGAAATTTTGAAATGCAAACCTAGAATAAATATGCATTGATACCCACAAAGCTTAATGTAAATATCTCATTATTTTCATATCAACAGTGTTGGAAATAATAGAGTAAAAACGGATGTACCAATGACATTATTAATAAAAAACATAGCAACAATGTATAGTTAACAGTTGACCTAAATGAGTATTGTATTAATTGTTTTAAATTTTGAAAAACTATTTATACATCATATAATTGATATGTTTTTCTTACTCAAAATCTGCAGAGACTCAAAGGTAATTTTTTTCTTAGTTGAAACTAGGCAAGGAATAGTCATTTCTATTTTTTATCATTGCTTTAGAATGAGGCATGGGATGTTTGTAGCAGTAACTGAGTCATATTATCAATAAAGTGCAAAAGGAAGCTAGCAGAGAGATCCTGGAGAGTTCTCTGATGAAATGAAATACAGAAAATAAAATGGCTCATCTTAGCTACCACAAATGAGTGAAATCATACAACCAATGTTTCTCTTGGTCTTGTTTACTCCACTTAATATATTTTTTATAAGTCTTTCCATTTTTTTACAAATAGTACAATACCATTATTTCTGATGGAGGATTAGAATTTTATCATACAAATATACTATCTTTTCTTAATCCATTCATCAACTGAGGGATAGCTATGCTGATCCCATACCTTCTTAGCTATGGTAAATAATTCTGCAAAGAACATAGTTGTGCTAATAGCTTTAGTGTGGCCTTGCTTATGTTTTCTTGGATAACTGGCCAGCAGTAGAATTGCTGGGTCATATGGAAGCTCTATGTTTAGTCTTTTTTTTATTGTCGGGGTAATGTATAATTACATTTGCCAGGTAGTAGATACATTACTTCTCATACATCGATAACCCTTCTCATGTTTTTGTCCTCATTTCCTTCCCCCCACCCCTCCCAATCATTCTCCTCCCCCATCCTTTCCTATTTCAAATAATCAAATAAACGTATATATAATATACCTGGTAACAAAGTCAGATACAGTAACAATATGAGATTAACCAAAGGGCAAAAAAAGAGGAGAAATAACATAGTACATTAAGAATTACAATCACATCAGATAAACTCTTGTTTTCATGTCCAATCTTTTGAAGAGCCTCCATATTATTTTCTAGTGTGGTTGAACAAGTTTACATTCCCACCAACAATGTAATTGAGTTCTCTTTTGGCCACATCCCCACCAGCATCTGATGTTGGTTTTTATTTGTAATGGCTGTTCTAATCAAGATAAGGTGGAATCTCGGTGTTGTTTTGATTTGCATTTCCTTTATGGCCAGAAATGTCGAACCTTTCTTCTTGTGTAATTGGAAATTCTCACTTCTTCATCTGAGAAGTCTATATTTAAGCATACAAGTAGACACACTGGATGGTAAAAAAAAAAACACTGGTACATGACAAATTATACAAAGTACATTATACATATGTGCATCTAATCCTATAAATAATATTTATTGAAATGAACTCCAGGAAATAGAAACAAAAGTTTTAATTTGCTGTTGTTTTTCTTTTCTTTTCTTTTTACTTCTTGTTCATTTATGTATCTTTCAAAGGTAATGGGGATGGACAGAAATGGTAGTACAAAGGGTGAAAAAATGCAGTCATGGTAGTCACCAGACACTATATTGAAAATATACAAATTGTAGGAGGAGTTGAGAGGAGAAAACTGGAAGAGAGAGTGGGAAGGGGTTACAGTGTAAAAAAAGTAATATACTCTTTATCTGACATGTAATTATAACCCCTCCTTACATCACCTTTATGAAAACAATTTTTAATGCATGAAAAGAAAAAAGAAAATAAAAGAAAATGGTTTCTCTTCTGTCTTTGAAGCTTGATGTGCTTGAGTGAAAAGCTTAGAAGTATAGGACTCAACTGGGATCTTCAGAGATGTTTGCAGGTTGGAGACAGAACTGACTCGGTTCAGTCACTGAATTACAAAACTTTAAGATGGTATTTTTGATACATAAAATAACATGTCTTATTGTATAATCAACTTTGAGTTGAAATTTGTGTCATTTGTAACAAAATAACTTTACGTGTAGCAGGTATTGCTTACAACTTTGAGCCTAAAGACTGTCTAATAGCAGCTATCCAAAGGCAAATTTTAAAAGGGAAATCATCCCTTGAAGAAACATGAGGTAGTCTATTCTTATTTGGGCGATAGATGAAAATGATGACGGTGAAGAGAAGGAAATAAATAATATAAAAATGTGAGCCAGGCGCTGGTGGCTCATGCCTGTAATCTCAATCTGAGGACTGTGATCTAAAGGCAACTTGGGCAGAAAAAGTCCGTGAGACTCTTATATCCCCAATAAACTATTCAGAAAAGGCTGAAAGTGGCACTGTGTCTCAAGTGCTAGAGTGCTTGCCTTGAGCATAAAGAGGTTCAGGGATGGCACTCAGATACTGAGTTCAAGCATGAGGACTAACAAAAATTGTGGTTGTGTAAATGTAAAAGCAAGAAGAAGCACATTTTGGATTTGCTAGTAACCATCTCAGGGCTTGACCCTTTTTCTACTAAAATAAAAAAAATGGAATTCTCTGCACAATATTTTTTTCTCACCTATCATTTTAGTGTGAATGTCAGTCAATCCTGCCATCCAAAACCTTTCTTCAAATTTCTAGCCTGTTGACAAGTGTTTTCTCTTTCCCAAAGGGTTAGATCTGAATGTGTAAACTACAGAACAAATCAAACATTACTGAGTTTTCCTTCCATCAGCATTTTAGAAGAAAGAAACTTGTATTTTGAAGGTTTATTTAATAATTCTCTATGATTTGTTCCAAATGTGATGGTTACTTAGAGATGAGGTTTCTGGGTGTGCCTGAGGCCATAAAGGTTGCACTTCTGTGGCTAGGATTAATGGCCATCTAAAAGGGGTTTCAACAAACTGACTCTCCTTCTTAGTCTTCTTTCAAGTGAGGAAACTGCACTCAATTTTCCTTGTTCTTTGACAATCTGGTCTCCAAACCTATAGAGCCAAGTTTCTATTGTAAATTACACAGTAAGGGCTGTGTGTGTGTGTGTGTGTGTGTGTGTGTGTGTGGTGTGCTACTGTCCCAGAACTCTCTTACTTTAGTTACTACTCTACCACTTGAGCCATAGCTCTATGTCTGGCTTTTTGGTATTTAGTTGGAGATAAGACTCTTAGGGACTTTACTTTTAATTTCAGTCCTCAAATCACAGTCTCCTGAATAGCTATGATTACACGTGTGAGTCATCAGTTCCTGACAGTGTTATATTTTTAATAGTATTAGAATCAGACTAATTCATTGAGCAAGGAAAAATACAAGCCAAAATATATGGAAAGATTTCAGATATAAGAGATTATCTAAAGAAAATAAAACTTAGAGGAAGAATATTGTATAACCTCTATATGACCTAATCATAGAAAATATGCTCTACATGATGTTAGATTATAACCTAATTAGAGTAGTCTCAGTGTCCTTAGAAGTATTTGGTTGAAACTTGAGCAACAATAACAAAAAGAAGAGCTGTCATTTTTTTTTCTATTCTGTAATCAAGATCACTGTTAGCTGGGTCCTTGATCCAAAATAATGTACGATCCCAATTTTTCTCTATTTTTCTTTCATTTCCATGGTTCCTGGTGTAGCTTGGTCTTCTTTCCAATCTTAAAGCCCTCATTATCCCATTCTGACTATATATCTTTTGATTTCTTTTTTTTTCTTTTGTCGGTCGTGGGCCTTGAACTCTGGACCTGGGCACCATCCCTGAGTCCTTCAGCTCAAGGCCAGTGCTCTACCACTTGAGCCACAATGCCATTTCTGGTTTTCTAGTGGTTAATTGGAGATAAGAGTCTCACAGTCTTTAGTACCTGGGTTGGCTTTGAACCAAGATCCTCAGACCTCAGCTTCCTGAGTAGCTAGGATTACAGGCATGAAACATTAACACCTCACTTAAATGTTAATTTCTTAAACTGTATATACTTGAGTTTCTGTCAGACTTTTTAATAACTAAATAAATGAATACAAAATATTCTGTGAAAATGTATAAACTGAGAACTAACTAGCTAAAGAAAAACAATGCATAAAATAACCTCAAAAATCTCAAGCATTGATTTAAAGGAAATAGTTAAGTAATTCTAATAAAAGATATACTGTTAGTAGTAGTGTCATCTGAAAAATGTAAAACAATGAAAATGTAAAATAGCTTGTTCTTCAATAGCATCTGAATGTAAATTTTTTTCTACTACCTATTGTTTTTCCTGCTTCATTTCAAACTATTTAAGAAACAGAATTCACTGTCTTTCTTGCATGCTTTCTTTTCCATTATGGTATTTCTGTTTCTACTAGCTGTTTCATAATGTACCAACTCACTACTCACTCATGTTTGAAAGATCAGTTTTCTTGATATTTCCCTGATTGTTTTTTTTTTTTTTGGCTAGACTCAGGCTTGAGCTCAGGGCCTGAGCACTGTCCTTGAGTATTCTCAAGACTAGAGTTCTACCACTTGAGGCAAAGCACCAATTCCAGCTTTTTCTATGTGTGTGGTACTGGGGAGTTGAACCCAGGGCTTCATGCATGCTAGGCAAGCCTCTGCCACTAGGCTAAACTCCTAGCCCTTCCTTAATGTTTTATTTAAAGTGTATTAAGGAAATATCCAGCCACAAATAAACTCTGTCTTGACAGTTAATAGAATATTAAGCATTAAGTGAAGAAAAATAACATATGTTTATGTGTAAATGATGGTATAATATTATAAAGATGATAGTAAATTTTCCATTTTCGTTTGAAATAAGTATACAATCATACTCTAAATCTAGTTTTTTACCAATTTTGTTCATTTTTGTCTTTAAAATTTCCTTTTATCTTTCTCTGTTACAATCACCCTACTCCAAAATCAGATAACTTTTGTATTTATATTTCTTCAACTTCCAAATAGATCTCTACAACTCCAGGACCTCCCCTCATTTAAATTATCCCATGTTCTTTAAATAATATAGAGTTTTAAAGTAGGAAAAGATATTGTCCTACAAAACAAAACTCTATGCCCATCTTAAATATAGACTAGCTGTATACAACCTGAAGACATCCTGATGAAAAGTCAATTTTTCCAATTTTTTTCATTTAATTTATAGATCATTTAAAATTGTCAGAAATACTCCCTTGTACTGGACCAGTCTATGCCTTTCTTGTTCTATATTTTTAGAAGCCCAGTTTTATTTCCCTGAAGTATAAAATCCAATCAAGCTTTGAAAGGAAGGTGTTTCATATCTGAGACTTATGTTTAAAAGGAAAACAGAAGACTGGTTAAGCATATGATATTTCATAACTAGGTACTGAACAAATTTTAGACTTTAATGTCTTAGTTAAAGTTGGTATTTTCTAATGTTGGTATTTTCTAATGTTTGTCAGTGTTATTTAAAATATGGTATCAGAAATAAAAAGGCTACTTTCAGAATTTCTTTGTGCAAAGTTTTCCTCATCCTATTCACTTCTCCATATAGTAGAAGTCTTTGGAAGCCAAATTTCTCTTCCCTGACTTGACTTAGCCATCAAGATCCTGGTTCTCTGTTCCAGCTGAGAGGTCACAGGATTATCTACTATGGTTTCCTAAGTGTCTCTCATCTTGCCTCCCTGGGGTTGTCTCCTTAGCATTTGTTTTATCTGCCTAACCATCCTTTCAAGATTCTCCTTATGTTTATACTTTTACCTTAAAAGGGGTATCTTGACACTACTTTTGCTTTCTTTAAAACTTCTTTTCAGGTTGGGCAGTAAAGAATCTGGCTTTATCCAAAGAGAAACTCTGCTTTCTGCTTAGCTATTACGTCTAGCCCATGGGATATCATAACTGATAAGTGTTTATGTAACTGTGGTTTTAGTCACCAGAGTGACATGTGATTCATTAGGGCTTTGAGGAAATGTTCTATCAGTACTTAACAAGAAAAATATGAATAAAGGTAGATTTGCCTTTCTGAGATACTGGAGACTAATAGCCATTCAGAGAGTGAGTGATAAAGCCCCAATTGTAACAAAGAATGTGGAAGAAAGTTCCCCTGAGCTTCTTTCATTGGCAGGGAGTGACCTGTGCATCTTCACACATTGTCGTTGAGAGGAGATAATATTCATAGTCCCACAGGGACAATTTGACCAAAGCCATACATTTGAACCACTATTAAAATTTGTCCTTTACATCACTTATTTGTCTGAGTGATGTAATAAACCGTTACTCTAATTGCTTTCAACAAGTTCTGTGATTTCTTCTGATATAAAACCCAAAGTTTTGGGGGTGTCCCTAAGTTTGTAACCATCTTGTCTGAAAGATGGTCTTAGAGAACCAGAAATGTGTAGTATGTATCTGAAGTAGTTGCAGTCTTCTGCACACTGTGTTAGAACTTACAGCTCAGGCTCATTTCCCTTCTGAAAATCCTTCACTGTCTGCTTCACCTAAGCTACTTTCCTTGAAATATATATTTTATATTATTTATATGAACTATACCACAAGTTGCTAATGTAGATCATTGGCTTCATTATTAAGCAGAATTAGCATGAATACCACAAAAGGGTTAATTCTGACAAAATAGAACCACAGTAATTTCATAACTTTGAGGTCATAAGGGGCTTTATCATACGATTGCAAAAAATGATAAGACAATAAAAAAGAAAGATAATAGTGATACTTACAGAGACACATCAAGCATTTTCCTAATAAAGCACAGCATTAATTAAATAATTCAATATTTATTGAGCATATGCTTCCAACTCACCAGAGAAAAATACCTGATAGAGGTTCCTGATCATTTTTTAATCTGTACCTCTTTTTGACATAAAAATTTCCCAGAAGCTTCATACTTTGTAAACAGATCTGTGCTTTCATATTCTATAATTTTAGTAAAGTAAAATCTTCTATATACTTGCTGCTTCTTAATTATAATTTCCTTTTCATATGGAAGATGTCTGTAGTCAATGCAATACTTTTATCCAGCTTGATAGCAAGAGACAGTTCTACATAATGCTAAATACTCTGAAATAAAGTTGGAAACAACAAAAGGAGTCATAATATGTATACCAAAGGAAACATAGTATAAGGAACCTGAATGAATGAAGACATGAAAGAGCCAAAAGTGGGTTCACATTGACATAGGAACTAGTTTGGGGAAGATATTTGTAAAAACTTGAAATGATATTATGTCATTTACAAAGAAAGAAAGAACTGGAAAAATATTTATTGAAGTAACTCAGATCCAGAGAGACAAAGGATATCTTTTCTCTCCTATGTAAAAGCTAGAACTAATTTATGATTGGGTAAATAAACAAAATGGAGTTGTATGTAAGGTTAAACAAATGTATTAAACAATGTATGTTATTTTCAAGGGAGAAATCATATAGTCGGATTTCTTATAAAAACAAGCTCACAGTTTAATGAAACAAATACTAGGAGACTAGTACTTTAAAGTTAGCAGGGTGAGTCAAGTGGAAGTAGCTGATGAATGCAGAAACAAGGAATGTAGTCAAATAATTCAATTCATAACTTGCAAAATTAAGAAAATTGAGGGGAGAGTAGAGTTATGAGATGGGAAGGATGATGAAAGGGGTGACATTGCTCAAGATGCATTGTATTTATGAAATTATTCCTTAAATGATAATTCCCTTATTGAGCTACTTAAAAATAATAAAAATTAAATTAAAAATGTCATTGAAATAGTTGCTTCTTAACTTGGGCAAATGGAAATATTGAAGTTGTCCATTGACTAGGAGTTTTATATCCATCCCTTGTATAAGATACTTAGCTTTCCTGGACTTATTTTTATTTCTTTGTACATTAAAAGATGTTGAATATTCATGTTTCATTGAGACAAGTTTAGGACAAAGTACATTCATTTTTAAATAAAAAGACATATTTATTCAATGTTGTGATTGGACCATAACATTTAAAAATCAACAGCATGCATCTATCTATCTATCTATCTATCTATCTATCTATCTATCTATCTATATACCTACATTGACGTGCTTTTGTTGGAATGTTTTATATTTTCCATAAACAGAAACTAAAATAACCTGTTATAAAATTAGTTGCAAACATGGGCCTCAGATTTTTGGGGGTGGCTCTCATACATATAAACATTGTCTAAAACGTATCTTCTTTGCTACAGCCCTACCATCACTATGCTTGGCTGGGTTCACAAATTCATTATAACCCATAGCTTCTCTGTCATTTCTTTGGCTCTCTCCTGCTAAGCTTTGTTTCCTGGCAGTTATTACAAACCTTCTGCTGCTGCTGGAACTGTCATAGACACCTTGAATTTCTTGTTTGGTGAAGTAGCAGTATCTATCATCATAGGAGCCAAAGATTATGCATCCCGATTCCTCTTTTCATGGGTTCAAAATTTGAAGACCGATGGTTGTAACTGCGAAAAGTCATTGTAACTTCCACCACGTCCAAAGTTGCTGCAATGAGGCATGGCCATCAAAGGTAACAAAAGCAAAGCCTCTTCCATTGCTTCCCTCAGTCCTTACCTCAATCACTCTGATTTTTCCCACACTGTTCAAAGTAATCTGGTAGGTGACCTTCCTCGCAGTCTTCTTTAATGCAATTAATGGAAAGCTTTTCCACGGTAAAATTGGTCTCAGCCATCTCTGAGAATCTTCTCTTGGGGCAGCTATTTTGGTTGCACAACTCTTCCATCCATTTGGTTGGCCTTGCATTCATAGCTGCATTCACTTCCTCCAGAGTGGTGAAAGTCACAAACCCAAAGCCCATGGAATGTTTGGTGTTTTCAGATCTCTCATTACCAAACACTCCATGAGGGGTCTTCATTGTTCAGAATAGCTCCTGATGCTCTCAACTCTCCAATGGAGAGCTTCCGTGGATGTTCCAGACAGAGATATGAAGTTGAAGGATATGCAGTGGGAAGAGATTTTAATGATGCTTCTTCATTCACGTCCACAAAGAAAAAGCAAACGGCACTACAATCTTTTTGTTTTATTTCGGAATAACTTTTTTTTTCAGAAAGAAGTAGGCACTGTGAAAGGGGACACGGAAGGCCCTAAATTGGAAAAATTCTATTAAAAAAACTAAATAATTAGCTCTTCTTCTGTTCATGTCACACTACAGACTTCAGCTGCTGTGCTAGAATGATGTACAATCAATCAGTATCAAGGCGAGGATTCATTATCTACCTGCTACGCCCTATAATAACTTATCAATGGGATAAATGTGTGAATCTCACTTTGTGGAAAGCTCAACACATTCCAACACATCCCTTCATAGGCAATTAAACTTCCTGTGACTTTGCTAACTTCTGCAGGATACTGGGAAATAGATTAATCTAAACAACATTCAGTTTTGCTGGGCTGAATCTAGTTTCATTTTAAAACATCAGCCAACTGGCGTGTGTCCAGTTTCAATCAGTTTGATTCCAATCTACTAGAAAGAAACATGGAGAATATCATATTGATATTAAAATTTCCAAAAAGAAAAACATCTTTAGTTAAACTATGTTAGATAATATTTTACATACTGGTCTTAGCAAGTGCTGACTAAATGAAAGATGAGGATTCTGTTTCTCTTTTCATATAGAATCTTCTTCTGATGATTGGAATAGAAGCCTAGACTATTCCCTAACTTAATCATAATTTCTTGTAAGTCTTCTGAGCTGGGTTCCTGTGGCTTATGCCTGTAATCCAAGCTACTCAGGAGGCTGAGATCTGAGGATCGTAGCCCAAAGTCAGGCCCAGGTACTAAAGTCCAAAGGCTCTTATAACCAATTAACCACCAGAAAACCAGAAGTGGGATTGGGGCTCAAGTGGTAGAAAACTAGCCTTTACGTAAAGATCTCTGATACAATGTCCAGGCGCAGTTCAAGCCCCATGACCGTCCCAAAACTAAAAAGTCTTCTGAAATAATACCTTGTATATTGCTGCATTATATATATATACACATATATACACAGAAATATTAATATCAATTTGATGAGTTGCTTATATGTAACTTATTGCAGAAAGAAATATATAATTATATAAACAATATATTTTCCAGTGAAAATTAAAGATGCTTATTACCAGTCAGTCTTTTCAATTTGACTTTATGAATAAATTAGTGTCAAGACATCTCATTCCTACCACTGAAGTGGTTGATAGTTTCCTTACACTGTGGTGCTTAAGAACTCCTATTGTCTTAAAATATCTAAACTATAGTTTTGAAGAAGCTCAAAAAAGCATAACAGCAAATAACTTCAAACCATGCAGATATAAACACATAAAATATACGAATATTGATGAAATACACATAAAACCATGTGTCTAAGGCAAAATAAAACCAGACACTATAGCTTTCTGAATAGAACTCCCTTTTACATTTGTTGCTATCTGTGTTATTCAAGACTTGATGCTAAATCACACATTTTCTGTACTTTAGTTAAACTAGTAAGGAGTCATTTTTACTACCTTTGTTTTACAAAAATAAATATATAAAGAATGAAAATGCTAGTTATCATGGTCTAGAGGATATCACCAAAAGAATATTTGCTGAATCATTTTGTATTTTTGTAAGACTGAACATGGTCTTATCTAATAAAATGCCCTAACAGCAACACATGTTCTCCTTTAATACCTGAGAGATAAATGGTCATCTTTCCTGGGGTGTGGTTTAGTGATTTACTAGGGTAATAGTTTAGCATTCCAAACCACAACATTATAAAACACCTTTCCTTTTCCCTTCTCTGGCTTAGGCAGGTTCCTGAAGTAAGAGCATATAATGAACTGGTTGACTTCCCAGCGCCTATTAATTTATGAAGTGAAAATTAAAATGCTTTCATCAGACGAAACTGGTATCCAATTATCAGCAGAGCAGATGTTGTGCTTTTCTTCTGTATGTAAGGAAAGGGAAGGGCATTACATAATTCAAGAGGTAGACCAATATGAAAAAGGACAATCCCACTCTCCTTTACTGCTACCCCAGCAACAAATTGCTTGGGTATGCAGTTCCCTCCTACAGCCCCTGCAACAATCAGAAATGAAAAGCACAGCTAGGGAAGGTCCAAGCTTGGCTTTCAACCAGTGGTAAATTATGGGAATGGAACTCATACAGCTGCTGTGGGTACCTGCTCTCTGCCAGATCCCCTTACTTCCCTATCTTCTGCCCACTAGGTTCAGCCAGTCATTTCCAAAAGCTAATTTACAGTTGATTATGCAATCTGCCAAACCCAATCAATGTGCATACTTATGACCACTCATGAGATCATTTGCTTTAATCATGGTAGACCTCTGGGTCATTCCTCAACCAGAGGGAATATATTCAGTAGAGATAGTCATGGGGGATGCCCACTAAGCAGCTGCCTGCCAGGTCTCTTGGCGTCCATTATTTTCATCTATTAGAGGGAGCTAGTTGTAGACAAAGTCGCTTCAAAGGCAAATCCATTCCAATCAGTGAGAAATCCTCTGCTGACTACTGGCTCTGAAGCAGCAGGATAAATTCAAAGACCTTGAGGACACTCCACTATTCAAGCTTCCTTTGTTTACTTTCTCGTTTTAAGAACACAAGAAATATTAGTTTGCAGCAAGAGTTTATTCTCTTCTTCGCACAGAAATGAACTTTCCTAAGGTGTCTAATGGAACATAGTTTTAAAAATAAGCATCCTGTTGGCATTTATTGGATTCATGATTCCTTTCCCGTATATATGTTTGCATTCAGAAGCTATTTTTTCATATATTTTTATTGTAATTAATAGAAGGGTTACATTATATTAGCCAGATAGAAGGTGCATTAATTCATATACATTGATACCCTTTCTCATGTCTTGGTCCCCATTTTCCTCCCCCCCACGCCCACCCCTCATCTTGCTTTCCCCCTTCCCTATCCAATTTCAAATAACCAAATACAAATGTATCCAATATATCAGATAACAAAGTGAGATACTGTAAAAATATGAGATAACCAAAGGACAGCAAAAGCGATGAGAGATAACATAGTACATTAAGGATAACAATCATGCATTATATAGCTTCTGTTTCTATATCCTAGATGTCCTTTCATTTAGCATCATACTGTATGGCCTTATGTATCTAGGTTTTCCTCTATTGCAAATCTCTACTAGGAGAGCCCAAGGTTTCTTCTACTGATTATGACAAATGAGGGAAACCATTGAGCCTAAGTTCCTTTGAGTCTGGCTTACCTCACTTAATATTTTTCCTAAGTCTTTCCATTTCCTAACAAATGGGGAGATGTCATTCTTTCTGACAGCAGAGTAGAATTCCATTGTGTACAAAGACCATATCTTGTTGATCCACTCATCAACTGAGGGACATCTGGGCTGGTTCCATATCTTTGCTATGGTAAATAGTGCTGCAATGAACATCATTGTGCCAGTGGATTTAGTATGTCCTTGTTTCTGGACGATTGGGTAAATGCCAAGTAGTGGAATTGCTGGGTCATAGGGGAGCTCTATATTTAGTCTTTTGAGGCACTGCCATACTGCTTCCCATAGTGGTTGAGTGAGTTTGCACTCCCACCAACAGTGCAGTAGTGATCCCTCCTGGCCACATCCCCTCCAGTATCTGTTGTTATTAGTTTTCTTGATCCTGGCCATTCTAACAGGAGTGAGGTGGAATCTTAGAGTTGTTTTGATTTGCATTTCTTTTATGGCCAGAGATGTGGAGCATTTCTTCATGTGTCTATAGGCCATTTTTATTTCTTCTTCAGAGAAGACTCTTTTTAAGTCTTTGGCTCATTTTTTAATGGATGTTTGTTACTTTGGAGATGAGTTTTGGAGTGATTCAATTTTTTGAGGTGTTTATATATTTTAGATATGAGGCCTTTATCTGTTGTATGGTTGGTGAAGATCTTCTCCCATTCTGTAGGCTTCCTAATTAGTTTACTAGCTATGTCCTTTGCCATACAGAAGCTCTGCCATTTAATGCAGTCCCACTTATCCAGCCTTTCTCTGATTTGTTGTGATTCTTGGTCCTTATTAAGAAAGTTTCGACCTGTGCCAAGGAGACATAGTGTATCTTCTATTCCTTCTTGTAAAGTTTTCAATGTGTCGGCTTATACCTCGAGGTCTTTGATCCATTTGGAGTTAGTTCTAGTGCAGGTGACAAAGAAGGATCTAAGTTCAGTTTTCTGCAGGTGCTTAATTTGTTCTGCCAGCACCACTTGTTGAAGAGGCTGTCTTTCTTCCATTCTATTTTTTTGGCTCCCTTGTCAAATATTAGGTGGCCATAGGACTGTGGTTTAATATCTTGGTCCTCAGTTCTATTCCATTGGTCTTCAGGCCTGTTCTTGTGCCAGTACCAAGCTGTTTTTATAATTATAGCTCTGTAATAGAGTCTAAAGTTTGGTATTGAAATTCCTCCTGTACTGTTCTTTCTGCTAAGAAGTGTTTTTGCTATACAGGGTCTTTTATTATTCCATAAGAAATTTTGGATTGCCTCTTCTATTTCTTTAAAGAATGCCATTGGGATATTGATGGGTATTGCATTGAATTTGTAGATAGCCCTTGGCAGAATCTATTTTTTTTAAATAGGCTTAGTTAACACATGTTCAAGGTAGGTAGTCATATTTTGAAAGTTTACAACCATCTAGAGCAACAAAACACCATGTCTGCTGCCATTCTATTTCCTTTATTCTGTGAATGATATACATTAGGTAATGTATAATATGCAATATGTAATGTATCTATTGCATATGCATATATGTAATATGTCTATGCTATATTATATATTTTGATATAGTTTCATTTATATTAGTGATGTTATAAAAAAATAAAACTTGTGCTTTAAATAGTTCTAGTCCCAGCCTGAGTGGCAGGTCAATTTCAGAATGAAAACATGATCATAACTAAATCAATGATCACTACAATTGATAGAAATTAGGAAATCATCATCATCATCATCATTATTCTAATCTAAACTATCCACTAAGGGCTTTGTTTTTATTTATACTCAAATTTCTAAATAGAATATTAGGCACTGATTGCTTATGTCTGCTTGCCAGCTACTCTAGAGTATTGCTGTTCAAGAGTAGCACCGGCAGAAAAATCTGCAATACTTGCCTCAGATAAAACTAGCAAAGGCATGGAAGAAATGTGGCTTAAATTTTAGAAGGCATGCTAAGCAAACTAGCCAGATATCTCTCCTCTGCTTCAGGAAAATCTAAATATTGTTCCAGGTCACAAGACTTGTACTGAGTACATTATGCCTTAGGAGACATGGCATAGTTAGAGAAAATTATGAATACATTCAGATATACCAACATTCAGATATACAGGTGCCTCTTCCTCTTTGGAAAGATTTGACTTCTGAACAAATCACAGAAAAGCATAACTAATTATATATTCAAATGTAAAATAAGGTTAAAATTAAATCACTTCTCTTTCATCGCTGATTATTATATTATGCTTTGCCTTATTGAAGTGGAACAAAATTATCAGTGGAATTTCACACATCTGAAAAATGCTTATTAATGGTAAACTTTTGAATATATAAGTTGGTGGCATGCTTTAAGCCAGTAGTTTATAATATCTGTGATAACTATCAAAAGTAGATAGTTTATCAAAAGTAGACAGTTTGTATAAATATATATGCTACATATACTATATATGTTGCATATAAATACAATACTGGAGTTAAATTCTATGGAATTGATTACTGCTTATGTTTTTATGAGCATTCATTTTACCCTCTCAGGCACATTTAGCATTCTTCAAATGTCTATCAGCTCTCAGCCTCCTGAGTAGTAGAATAACAAGCATGAGGTACTAGTGCCCAGCTCTGTCTTCTGAAACATTATTTTAATATATTCTTTCTATGTATATCAATGTCAGGCTGTTGTAATATAAATTATCTGATAAGCACTTCTTCCTGGCTGTGCTAAGCTTATCAGAAAGATATGCATTCTTATGGCCACCAACTTTTTGCTTTTGCACTGAGATTATTAGTTGAAATATATCAGAAATCAATATTAAACATATCAGATGTGAAAGACATTTTTCATCTTTTATACCCACGCCAACATTAGCCAAATTGTACATCAGGAGTTCAAAATTGTAAAAGAATGTATGTAATTGGGGTGGGTATATGTATATATATATATATGTCATCACAATACAGTTATTTTCTGTAAGCATAAATAAATCTTTTGGATATGTGTAAAAAATTAGAATTGCTGAAATTTTTGAATCAAATCAATGGTAAATTACAATACATAATGCAATTCATGAAAGTATTATTGTTGTTTTTTATTATCAATCCTCAAACAAAATATCTTTCTCAAAATATAAACACATCTTCCTTTCTTTAGAATCTGATGTATTTTAAAATTTCACTGTTTAAAGGATTCTTTATTAGTATTATCTATTGGGCATATTAAGTAAGATTAGATAAATAAAACAATTTTGCAATGAAATGTGTAGAGGCTAATCAATATTTCTTAACAATTAAAAAACTAACCATTTTGCTAATATAGATGAACATATGTATATATAAATTCATAAAATGGAAAAGAGAACATATGTACATATATAGGTTCATAAAATGGGCAAGAAATATCACATATATAGTTATATGTACATTAATAATTTTCTCATTAATTTCTTTGACAAGAGTTTATTGTTATAATTTAAATATTATTTCTTATGGCTAAATTCAAATGAATTTTTAAACCTTATGTTACAGATTTTGTAAACCTGTGGCACTATAATTATTTTCTTATAATATCTGAAAGCCCTATTGGTTATGTGTTCTAATATTCAATTTACAGTCAAAACTCCAGCTCCAGGAATTTAAACATCCTGCTTAAGTCATGTAGGCAGTGAATCACAAACCCAGTTTCAAAACTGAAGTCTGAAACAACCAGTTTTGATAGAGTACTTCCAAAATGAGACATTACAAATTACTTTTAAGAAGAAAATATCAAGTTATGTTAGGCCTAATACTACACGCATGCTCTAAGATATTTAAAGTTTGCCTGATTCACTGCAAAAGAAAATTTAAATGTATATATCTATATTTATCCATCTATATATATCTGGTAGAATAAAGATATATCATAAAAATCAAGAGGTAAAAGGTCAACTTCTCATAGAATTGGTGAGACTCTAGGAGCATAGGTGAGAATGTCAGCTGAGAAATCGTGCAATTTTTTGTTTTTGTTTTTGTTTTTTTGCCAGTCCTGGGCTTGAGCTCAGGGCCTGAGCACTGTCCTTGGACTTTCTCAAGGCTAGAGCTCTACCACTTGAGCCTCAGCACCACTTCTGGCTTTTTTCTATGTATGTGGTACCGAGGACTCGAACCCGGGTCTTTGTGCATGCTAGGCAAACACTTTAACCATTACGCCAAACTCCCGGCCCGAAATGGTGCAATTTTTAAGGGATTGCATGATGTAGAGTCACATAAACTCTGACTACACTGACTTCATCACTTAACTCTCTGGGCTTCCATTTCTTCTGTAAATTGGGATGAAAATACCCACTGTGAGGGTTGTCAGGAAGGTTAACTGAGATAATGCATTTAAAATTATTTATCACAGTGTCTGCCACAGAATAATTGCTTAATAAATGGTAATGACTGTGATTTGGATTTCCACCCCAATGCCATCCACTAAGACATGCTGACCTCCCTCAGGGTATCACAATATTGCTTAGGAAGCATAGAATCTGATTTATTCTCAAACATACCCTGTTCCCCAACAGGCAGGCCCAAGCTATGTTTGTCTGCTAGAGAAATCTTCCCTGGACAGTTCTTCAGAGAGCTGATTCATCTCAATGGTGATTCCAATGGGCAGGTTAAGATTTCAAAGATTACATTTTTTTCAGTTAGATTTGTCCACTGCTTACATGGCAGTCAACATTCTAAAAAATCTTTTAAACTTCTTCAGAAATGTGTTTAAGTCTAGAATGATGCCTAGATTCTTGAAGTATCACATCAGTGTACAGTGCCTAGCACAAAGAGTAGCATGTGTAGATTCATAAAAATCAACAAATTATAGCTTCTTAATGCAACAATGTGGTCATGATGGGAAAAAGGCAATAGGGAAAGACAGTGGAGAAAGTGGAAAAGTGATCACATCGAACTTAAGAACAAACGAATTTTCTGATTTTCTTTGTCATAAGGTAGATTCTGTTATTTCTGTTCAATCTATAAGGAATCAAAGAGATTATTGATTCAAACTTATATGAACACATTGGAAAACTTCTGCACCTGTGTAAGACTTATCCATATATCTGGAAACATGATAGATTAAAGGACAAGTCAGCTGTGAAATGTCATTTTGAGGCATTTTTAATTAGCAGCCTGATTATTTAGAAAATTGTAGAATAAAAATTCTATCTATCTATCTATCTATCTATCTATCTATCTATCTATCTATCTATCTACCTATCTATCTATATTTCTATCTCCAGGTAGAGATTTAATTCAGAGCCTTGTGAATGCTATATGAGTGATTTAATCTATGAATAGCACTTAGTTTACTATGAAAAAAATATTATTATGTAGCTCAACCTGGTCTTGAACTTACTATGCAGCCAAGGCTGCTCTGAAACCCACATACGGCCTTCTTCTTACTACAGGGATGTACAACCATATTTATCTGTCTTTTTTTATGTGAACTTAATTCTAGGGCTTCTGATTTGGGGTGAGAGCTTTATGTCTGACTTGAATTTCATTCTAAAATCCTACATTCAGTACAGAAATCATAGAGTAAAACACAGTGCTGTTTACTCATCTGACTGGAAAACAGTCAATTTCACTAAGCTCATAAGGAATACCAAAGCAATTTCACAGCTGATTTAGACCCATGGACCTTTTATACCAGGTTTATAGAAAACTCATAGAAATTAAGAATTTGATGCAAACTTTAAGATCATCTAGCTCAGCCATTTCATTTTATACATTTATATTCTCGTAGGAAAGAGATGGTTGGTTTCATGACATTTCTTCAACGTGTTTGTAAATTTAGGCATGCTGGAATCCCTAAAAGTAACACACAAGATATCAGGCCTTCTGAAAAGCACGTGTTGGCTAACTATATTGACTAAGTATATCATGCTATTTTATGTAGTAACAAACACAAGAAATACTAAATACCGATGGTGTGACACACTATACTTCAGTAACTGGGGAAAATGACAGAAAATTTCTTTCTTTCATTTCCTAGTGAGCATGAAAAAATTGATGGATATATTACGGTTATAGGAGCCATCCTTATTCCAGAGATAAGTACAAATCACAGTTTGATGAAACATAGTTTGAGGAGAGATGTTACAGAATTTCGACATAAACCATGACCTATAGGAAGAATGCAGCAGAGTGTCGCCACCTAGTGATGTAACTGTAAAGCATAAATGTGTCAGAAGGAAGAATGAGATTCGCACATATTTTAGGTCATCTTCAAATGCTGTTCACATTTGTGCGTTTGCAGCTTTCTCTTCTATGCCTAATTCAGAAAGTAAAATGTGTAATGTATACATGGTTTTTAAGGTCAACAAGGGCAAGTATAAACAATAAAAAGCAATGGGTATGAATCAAACTACTTTGTTTTCTATGGGTGTACAATTCTTCAGTTCAAAATTAATATAACAAAATAAATAGATAAAATTCTTGCCTCTAGCAGTATATTCTTGAATTGTCTGCTGTGTACTTTGAAACAATTGAGTCCAGAATGTAAGGCAAAATAGATGTGATTGACAAAGTTTACTGAGTGAATGAATACATTAATGAATACATGCCTTGTGGTTCCTTGAAATTCAGCCATTTTAAGAGAAGGCATTATATTGGGGCCGGGAATTTGGCCTAATGGCAGAGTGCTTGCCTAGCATGCACGAAGACCCGGGTTCGATTCCTCGGTACCACATACATAGAAAAAAAGCCAGAAATGGTGCTGAGGCTCAAGTGGTAGAGCTCTAACCTTGAGAAAGTCCAAGGACAGTGCTCAGGCTCTGAGCTCAAGCCCATAACTGGCAAAAAAAAAAAGAGAGAGAGAAGGCATTATCTTGGCAAAAGAACAAGCCAAAATCTTCCCTCACTGCCATGACCAGGAAAACATATATTGAGGTATCTGAATATAATCTCATGTTTAAAAAACATAAAATTAAAAAAATAAAAAAAACTCGTGGAATTAAGAAAGATTGGTGGCTCAGTTGGGAGAGGTCAGAGAAATATGTAAAATGATACAAGAGTCAAAAATTGACAACACAAGAACCAAACAAAACATACTGCTATTTCTAATGAAACAGATAGCCTAGTGCAGATTGCATAGTGTAGAAATAGTCCTGCAGCCATTATAAATTGTAAAAGTCAGTGTGAAACCTTCTCCTGCCTGTCTTGTGAAACATGTAAAATTGTTTTTAGAAAGTCAACATAATCATGAAGGTGCAGACTCACATGCTCATATATGCAGTTATTGAATAATTGTAACACCCTTTTGAACTGACTAATGCTACTCTGATATAATAAAAAGCAATAAGTAAAGATTCTGGAGATTTCATCAATTACAAAGATTGCTTGACTGCCTAATAAGAGGCACAAAGTCCATAAGCCTGTGCTCTAATGAATTTTTTTAACTTTTCTGCCATGCACTCTTTGCAACTTCTAAGAAACAGGGAAAAGTTCTGAAAGGTGGCATGCTTTGCCTGTTTGCTTTAAGTGAACAAAAGATATCTGATTCATTTCCAGAGGAAAATTAGTTTACATAATATTAGAATAAAAAGGTCCAAAAGGAGGAACCTAATTGATTAAGGTTAGATTGGTGTTCATTATCTCAAAGCCAATGGGATGAGTATATATTTAAAATAACTCAAAACCCCTGAAACAAAATGCTGAATGATTTTGTGAATAACTGTAAAGTCATTTAACCTCTCCAGAGCCTGGAGATTTTTAATCTACAAAATATTGATACAAATAATCCATGGAACATAGTGTTATTATTGAGAAATATATGAAATACTTCAAAAATAGTTTAAGCTGTACTATATTTTGAAAGATAATCATGAATACTATCATCTTTAAACAAAACATAAAAGATCCTGGCAGTTTGCTCTAATAATGTGTTTAGCTTAAAGACAAAAGAAGGAAGGTATGAAGTTGGCTTCCATATCTGGCCAGTTGAGCAAGCAGAGTATGTGAACCATGAGCCCCAGATTTAGCTAGCTACATGGCAAGCAAGAATTTTTCTTGACTACTAATAACTCTAAAACTGCTCATCTCACTGGGTGAAGTTCCCATGGTTAGACACACATTATTTGGAATTAAATAGGTAGCTAGTTACTCTTCAAAAGCAAATTCACTTAGTTATGGGAAATATTTGAGGATATTGTTCTAAGACACTAAAACCACAAAAGTATATTGGTCTTGCTAATAAAACTCAATAAAACTTGTTTATTCAGAATGTGGGCATTTTGCTAGATTTAGCACAGTGCTAAGAGCACAATGCTGAGAGTATTGGTCTCTACAGGAGACCATAGAAAACTAAAGGAAAACTGTCTTATTGAAAGGTGATAATAGAAAACAAAAACCAGAGGCCTCAAATTCTTAGAAATTTATTGTTGTCTCTTAAATGCAAAAATCACTATTAAAACCATTTTTTACACATTCTAGAATTAAAGCCAATTAAAATATATGCTTTTCTACTTGCAATAACAAACATTTATTTGTTGGGTTTTAGAAGCCTGTGTCTAGGAAAGAATCTGTTTCCTACAGATTAGACTAAAAATGGATAACTCTAATTGTTTCAAGATTAACCTGCATTTCCTATTCTTTCCTGTTATAGATGCTTCCTCTAATTGATTATTTATCTGGTCGGGACTTATCTTTTTTACTAAGATTATTTGGTCTTTCATCAGTTGTGTGTGTGTATATACATGTGTGTGTGCATAAAATCAACTTATGCATTATAAAAGCTATGGCAATATTATTGAGAATAAAAGGAAATATTATCATTACAATGAAGCTTTTTACATTTTGCATAGTGAAATACTTGATTATAAATATTTAGTATAAAATTCAACAAACAGTCAAATAGTTTAAAAACTATTTACATATGGGGGTGGGGGATGCCAATGAGCTTTGACAAGATCTGAGGGACAATTTTTAATTATTAAGGAAATTGATGCTCTATCTTGGTATCACAGACAAAAATAACAGTTTTCCAAAGCTAGACACATCCTACTTCCTGGAACTTGAGAATGCATTGCATTATGTGGCTAAGGAGAACAAAGGAAGCAGATAGAATTATGGCTGCTAATTAGCTGACCTTAAAGCAAGGAGGTTCCCTTGCATTAGCTGGGAGAGTCCAATGTCATCATAGTCTGCTTAAATGTGGAAGAAGAAAGGAGAAGAGGCAGAGTCATAGTGATGTGATATGAAGATTTGAATGGCCACATTTGCCTTTGAAAACAAAAGAGGAATCTGTATAAAAGTAATCTCAAGAAGCTGGAAAAGGGAGAAATATGATTTTCCCTAGAGCAGTAGAAAAGAATACAGCCATGCCCTGTTGATGTTTGGTGATTTATAAGCTGCATAACTCATTGTATTGTTTTAAGGCACAATGCTTTTGATATTTGCTTCATGAGCACCTATAAACTATTTGTTCACCTATTAATTCAATAAATCATAAATCTCATTTATTTTTCCCTTTCTTTCTTTCTTTCTTTCTTTCTTTCTTTCTTTTTCTTTCTTTCTTTCTTTTCTTTCTTTCTTTCTTTCTTTCTTTCTTTCTTTCTTTCTTTCTTTCTTTCTCTCTCTCTCTCTCTCTCTTTCTCTTCCTTCCTTCCTTCCTTCCTTCCTTCCTTCCTTCCTTCCTCCTTCCTTCCTTCCTTCCTTCCTTGTCTTTCTTCCTTTTTTTTTTTGCCAGTCCTGGGCCTTGAACTCAGGGCCTGAATGCTGTTCTTGGATTTTCCTCAAGGCTAGCACTCTGCCACTTGAGCCACAGCACTACTTCCAGATTTTTCTATGTATGTGGTACTGAGGAATCGAACCTGGGTCTTCATGCATGCTGGGCAAGCACTCTGCCTCTAGGCCAAACTCCCAGCCCATCTTTCTTTCTTTCTTTCTTTCTTTCTTTCTTTCTTTCTTTCTTTCTTTCTTTCTTCTTTCTTTCTTTCTTTCTTTCTTTCTTTCTTTCTTTCTTTCTTTCTTTCTTTCTCTTTCTTCTTTCCTTTCTTCTTTTTTGTGCCAGTCTTGAGGCTGGAATTCAGGGTTAAGGCACTGTCTCTAGGCATATTTTGTTCAAGGATAGACTACAGATATGAGCTATCAGTGCCACGCAATTTTGTATTTCTAACTACGAGACAGTTCCATGTAATCAGAGTTTAACTGTCCTTGGTTAACATCCCTTGTTTTCTTTCTTTCCTTTGGTTAACCAGGAACAATAGGATGAAGAAGTACCTTTCTGTTAGCCATAGAGATTTGGGGAGAATTCTTACACATCAGCCATTCATTCTCTCCTTTATTAGAATAGATGTAGTATGGAAACTCTTTCAGTATAAATTGGGCTGTGGGCTGGACTTGAAATAATGAATGCTTGTAATATAGGGTATGAATTTGTACAAATTTCTTTCAGGCATTGATTTCAGATTTTCTCATTTCTTATCTAGCTAAAGTCTTCCTAACATTGATACACTTATTCATGCATACATTTATACACTGATTTCAGTTCTCACCAAATTCTAGGCACTTTCAGATAATGTTAAAAGAAACATTTTTAGAATTCCATTGTGTACAAATACCACAACTTGTCAGAAAGAATGACATAGCCCCATTTGTTAGGAAATGGAAAAACTTAGAAAAAATCATATTAAGTGAGGTAAGCCAGACTCAAAGGAACTTAGGCTCAATGGTTTCCCTCATTTGTCATAATCAGTAGAAACCTTGGGCTCTCCTAGCAGAGATTTGCAATAAAGCAAAAGCTTGATACATAAGGCCATATAGTATGACGCTAAATGAAAGGACCTCTAGGATATAGAAACAAAAGCCATATAATGAATGATTGTTGTCCTTAATGTACTATGTTATCTCTCAGCTCTTTTGCTGTCCCTTGGTTATCCCATATTGTTACAGTATCTCACTTTGTTATCTGATATATTGGATATATTTGTATTTGGTTATTTGAAATTGGATAGGGAAGGGGGAAAATAAGATGGGGGTTGGGGGGAGGATAATGGGGACCAAGACAGTGGAAGGGTATCAATGTATGTGAATTAATGCACATCTGGCAAATATCATGTAACCCTTTTATTAATTACAATAAAAATATAAAAAAGAAACATTTTTAAAAGGAAAACAAGATTTTGCAAAAACACTTGCCTCCTTCTCTACAGCATTTACAATCTAGAGATGTGCCAATACACCTACCAAATAACCCCTCCAAATATAATATAAGGCATTAAATCCTTTTATAACCTAGGTATTTAGTGGGGATTTATAGCCATAAGTGGGAGTTTATATATACTAAGCATAATAATAGTAGTCATGAGTAATCTTAGTACGTTTTTCATATACATTAATGTATACATGTACACATATGTGAGTTTGTATATATACATATGAGAGATCATTTAGCATATTAAATTATGAATGGTACATGTGTTTAGCTTTGAAGCTTTGATTCCTATCCTTTGGTGGTGCTTGACTCTGAGCTTTGAGTCTATTGGTAAATCAGGTGATTTATGTCTTGTAAAACAGAGCTGAAGATATGACAAGCAAGGAACTTTTGAATATATAGTGAGAAGCATAAAGTAGTGAGCACCTACATTTCATCTTTTGTAAAGTATCATTCTAAATTGCATCATAGGCTTTCTGCTGCACTTGTACGTGGAAATTAATCAACTAATTATGGATAATTATAATTAATATCTGAATTCATTACATTGAGTCATATTAATTGAAATTTCAAATCTATTATGAGCTCTCTTAAATTCCTTGTGCTTTAACAATCAGAGAATAATGGAAGCTTGATTGTTCCAAATGAGGAAAAAAAACTCCACAAACCTTAAAATACATTTTGAAATATCACCACAAGTTTGTCAGTTATTTTGTAGAAATTTCTCATCTAGCTCTTAAAGGGATGCTTATTCTCATCCATTTTTTCCGTTCTATACTTTCAGCCAATGACTTCTTTCATGACTGCTTGATGCTTCCTTGCTCATTGTTTAGTTTCTTTAACAAAATTTGTTTGCGAAACACATAGCGGTATTCGTACTTTGTTTAAAAAGAACAGAACAAAACAAAACACTGAATTATTCGCCACCAGCAGAACAAAGCCCAAACTACATGGAAGTATTTTCATATCTTCTTTGGAAACAGACCATCTCCAGACAGTGCTAGGATTACCTAGGAGTCACTTTCTTCTTTCCTTTAGGGATTACTATCCTCAAAATTTAATCAACAATGATGGCCTAATATACAACTCTTTTAAACAATTTGAATTGGTTCAGTTCTATCCTTCCTACTACTTCTGTCCCACACCAAGTCCTTCCATCCCTTTCCTAATATTATACAACACTCATTGATGATGCCAGTCTCCTCATAGCAACCAATTCTTCACCCTGTCTACCAAGGTTACATAGAGAGCAGACAATTAGCTTATGTATAAGGTTAAACAGACCTTGTTGCTAAGGTGGTATTTGAGACTCTTCCTGCTCCAACCCTACCTCATTCTCTGCTCAGTTATGTAACAGTAACACTTTGGTGTTCCTTATAAGTACACGGTGTGTTGTTTTGTCTCATTTTCTCTGCTTAAAATGAGCCTCTTTCTAAAGTAGCTTTTCTCCTTTGTCTCTATCAAGTTTGGGATTTAACTTAACAAAATTCAGGCTGCACTTTCTCTAAAAAGACTTTTCTAATATTCTCCAGGCTGAATCAGAGTTGCCACAGTGAGTTACGTATTTCTCATGTAACACATGTTGCATTATATACATCTCTTCTGTTTCCATGCCTTGCTCATCCATCACTGCATGATGACAAACACAAATGACAAGCAGTGGGCCAATTACCTCTGTATTTCTAATGCATACTGCAGTGTGTGACAGTTTCAGATGCTGAATCAGTTTTTAAGAACTTACAGAAGCTACCCAAGCTAACTAACTCTCAATATCCACCAGTTTCTCCATTTTTCTTGTGATCTAACTCTATTAAGCACATATAAGTTTATTATACATTCCTCCACTTATCTATCCATCCATCATTCCTCTGCTCATTCATCCAGGGAAGTCAGCTATGTACATCAGATATAGTCATTGAGATTTCTAGTTTCTGTTTAGTAAACAAATGGATGTCACCTAATATACTTGCTGTCCTGATTTTTAATTGAGTGATTTTCCTCTTCTCCATTGTTAAATGAGTCTTACTGGAGCATACACTGGGTATCCCTATGAGATTCTTCTTTAGTACTGTGGATTTCATATAGTTTTTCTACAAGGTTCATTTATTTATTCATTTGATGAAGAATCAGACGTTTCTTGACAATCAGACATTTTTTCCATCATATATTTTATGATACAATTAAAACTGATTTAACATGCTATTGTAACTACCATATTACCACATTATATATATGTATATGTTTATGTGTGTTTACATATTTAATTTGTATAAAGTAATCCAAGACAGAGGTGTGGCTGTATTGCATATGATCTGAAACAAGACAGTGGTCTGTGGTAAATTAATCTTATTTATTTAATTTTTATTTGCTGGTCTTAGGACTTGAACTCAGGGTTGAAGTACTGTCCATAAGCCTCTTTGTGCCCAAAGCTAACACTTGACCCACAGCACTACTTCTGGCTTTTTCTGAATAGTTTATTGGAGATGAGAATCTCACTGACTTCAAATTGCAATCTTTAGATCTCAGTCTACCGAGTAGCTGGGATTACAGGTGTGAGCCACCAGCACCCAGATTTTACTTTTTCTTATGCTTCTTTCTTTTTAGGTAAATATAAAAATGATAAACATCAGATACTACTTAGTGCAACGTTTACTGTTAGCTTGTTGTAAGAAAACATCTATGCTTGAATGTTTGTTTGTGCTGAAATTGACATTTGTGTTAAAATCTGGAACACATTGAGGGCATGCTAAATACCAGGTACTGTGCTAAGGTATAAAACACAGAAAGTTCCAGTCAGTTATTCTCCTGTTCTCCTAAAACGTCTCTCCCTGACATTTAAGCATTTACTTGGTTTGCTCTGTTTGGCTCTCCTGTTTCTTGCCAACTATTCCTAATCTATGAAAGCTATACTTACACACTTGAAGAGTTCCTCCAGGCAAAATTGTCTGTTTTTGTCTTTGAACAAAAATTTTAGAATACATATAATAAAGTAATGGTTAGACACACATACATATGACTCCTTAATAAGTTATCAGCTTACTCTTCTTGTCCTCTGCCTGTTAAGAGTTTCTACTCAAGAAGAGGAAATAGGAAATGACTTCCTAAGGTAAGTTAAATAAAGGCATTTCACTTTTAAGAAAACTCAGCAAGGCCAGCAAAGTGAAAAATTCAGACTGGGTTCAATTCAATGTGGGATGTTTTCATACTATGTGGTCCAACCTTTAGGTAAATTTAAAGGATTTCATTTGTTAATATTATATCTTGGGGCTGGGAGTTTGGTCTAGTGGTAGAGTGCCTAGCATGCATGAAGACCCAGGTTCGATTCCTTGGTACCACACACACAGAAAAAGCCAGAAGTGGTGCGGTGGCTCAGGGTAGCACACTAGCCTTGAGGAAAGTCCAAGGACAGTGCTCAGGCCCTGACCTCAAGCACAGGACTGGCAAAAAAATCATATCTTGTTGGTTATTAAAATGTCTGCTTTTAAAACTGATGTACACATATTGGAAAATCATATTTTATACTGTTTCTCTATTTGTCTAAAGATGTACAAGTAAAGCCCTTTTTCTATGACTACTAATATCAGGCATCTAAAATTAACTTGTTTTCAGAATAAAAATTTTTAATTTTTATTAAAAACTAGTTCTAGGGACAATGTAAAGACAAATCCCAAGTGAGACACTGGTGGTACATTAATCTCTAATTTTAATGTCTATAATACAAAAATGTTTGCCTGAATGAGTGCTAACTATTAATGTATATAAATCCAAATGAATATTGGCTTGATTGAAGTTTATGGCTCTGTGTGTGTGTGTGTGTGTGTGTGTGTGTGTGTGTGTGTTCCAGTACTGTGGCTTGAAGTCAGGCTTTGGGTGTTATTCCTGAGTTGTTTCTTTCTTTTTCTTTCTTTTTTTTCATCAAAGCTAATGGTCTACCACTTGAGCCACAGATCCATTTCCAGCTTTTTGATAGTTTATTAGAGATAAGAGTGTAATGCTTTCCCAAGCTGTCTGGCTTCATATGCAATCCTCCAATCTCAGCCTCCTAAATAGTTTAGGATTACAGGTCAGAGCCACTGGCATGTAAAACTTTTTGAAAGAACATTACAAAATATTATATAGACATTTTTGAATTAAGAATATAAAAACAGAATTAATGCATTGTTATGTGTTAATTCTGGATTGGACATTCATGGAGAGCTTTTAGTTGTTATCATGTTCAGTCTTGATTATCCAGGATAAAGATCATGTACAATTCTGTGCACCATTGCTCTCTGACATGATACATTAGCAAACCTAGGTATATTAAGGAGTAGCAGTTTGTCTATTCAAAGTAGATAGCAGTAGCCTTCATTTTGTGTGTGTGTGTGTGTGTGTGTGTGTGTGTGTGTGTTTTCTTTTAAAGTTTTGAGATTTGAATTCAGGGTGTTGACATTGCTTAAGTTTACTTAAGACTTACCCTTTCCCAGACCTTTTGGTTTTCGTTGTTATTCAAATATTGCCTCACATTTTTGCGTTTTTTGCATTTGTTAGATTGGTCTGTATTGGTCTATTTATGTTTCTCATATATATATATATACAATGTTGCCATCATGATTGTGATGGAGATTTATGAATTTTTGCCTGCTCATCCTCAAAATAAAATCTGACCTCATCTTTCAGAGAACCTACTATTATGAGCACAACCCAGAAGGCTTGGCTTCCTTTCTAGTCTTTGAAAATCCAGTTATAAAATATACTTCCAAAGTGATTACAAAAATGTGCTCAGTTGCTTGAAAATAATTAAATGTAGCCAGGCCCCGTGGCTCATGCCTGAAATCCTAGTAACTAGGAGGCTGAGATCTGAAGAATGCGGTTCAAAGCCAGCGCGAGCACTAAAATCCATGAGACTCATCTCCGATTAACCACCAGAAAACCGGAAGTAACCCTGTGGCTCAAGGGGTAGGGGCAACAGCCTTGAGATCAAGAGCTCAGGGACAAAGCCTAGGCCCAGAATTCAAGCCCCAGGACAGGAAAAAAAAAATGTTAAATGGAATTGATGTTTGTTTGAGTAGGATGCTGGGGTTACAAGACTAATGAAAAGTAAATTTTACCTTGGTGATTGTTACCTAGAATAATATAGAATCTAAAATAGAAATGATAATAAAAGTAGTCTATCTAATTCATCATGAAAACTGCTGGTTTAAAGATGGGCACCAGGTGCATGCTTGTAATCCTAGCTACTGGGGAGGCTGAGATTTGAGGATCTCTGCTTGAAGCCAGTCTGGGCTGGAAAGTCTATGAGAATCTTATCCAAATTAACTGCCAAAAATCCAGAAATGGAGCTATGGCTCATGGGATAGAACCTTACCCATGAGTACAAAAGCTCGAGAACAGTGAACATACAGGCTCTGAGTTCAAACCCCAGGACACACACACACACACACACACACACACACACACACACACAAATAACATTTACCTTTCAAACCTTGAGATCAAAGCATAGTGGTATTTTTGGTTGTTATATATTATAGTTTATTTTTTAATAATTAAATTCTTAATTCTCTCAATAGTAACAGATTTTGACTTGTTAAGAATATGAAAAGATAATGTTATGCATTCAGGACCTTAGTTTCTTCGGACTTATGGACATGTATGTCTTATATTCATTTTCTTCAATGTGTACAGTATTTTCCCAACTGGATTCATTTAATCTCTGCTTCAGTTTTCTGCAGTAATCATGTGATCTGTGTTGATTTATTTTACAGTTTTTTCCACTTATTTGACAGAATTGAATTGGCTGCTTTTCAAGTCTGATGTTTTCTTCTTTTGTGGGGGAGGGATTATTGGGATTTGAACAGCTTGCTATGCCGCTGATCTACTAGCATCTAATAGTTCTTATCTTCTGAATGCTTCCATAAAAAATTTCATTCACTGTTCTTTGGATTACATGCTTTAAAGTTTTGTTTTAAGTATCTATAACTTTCAGAAGTTTGATTTTGATCATAGAGTAAATTATTTTCCCATCTGCCTCTAATGATCTTACCCATTGTTATATTTTTTGACACATGCTCAGCAGAGTACCCATACTTTTAAAGCTTTTGTTTATCATTTATACCACTCTTTCAACCCTGGCACAACTAATTTACTCTTTAAATCCTCGCTCATCATACTGTTCCATGGAGACTTTCATAAATTTAGTATTAGTGGAGTATGTGCATCACCAACGGATACATTAAGTTTACTATCCTTCAGTTCAGTTTAACACATATTTGACACATATTCACCATGTTATTTCTTTAACATATAGCATACATTATCTATTTCAAAGACTGTAGTGCTAAATAATTCAATTTTAGACTATTTTTTCATAACGTTCCTAGTTTCAAAATGTGTAACTTTTCCAACAAATTGACCAATTTGGGGAAATAATGACTCTTGCTTAGTTGTTCAATAGGCAGTGCCAACAGCCTATTGGTATTAGCCAACAGGTATTAGCATACATGGAGAGTAAATAGTTCAGGAGTTTGGCTTTAAGCAAATTTTAAATTTCTTTCCATTTTGGTGTCCTGTGACACCATGTATTATATAAGATATGTATATGCATTTCAATATATGCATATACTACTATAGTGGCCTAAGACATTATTATTGGTGCTTAAGCAATATTGAATTCCTTAATTTTTCAGCATAATTATATGTCATAACTGCATATAGAACTGACTGTTATTACTACTCCACCCCTACAAATTATCATTCTGAGTCAGAGAATTTAGTTGACTTGATGAGGTTTATATAGCTAAAATTTAATAGAGTGAAGAGATAAACAGCCAATTTTAAAAAAAATCTATGCTCTCAACCAATACACCATAAATTATACAATTACACATCTTCTTGAAAGTAGGTATAATTTGTTTTATAAAATGTGATTTTGGGTGGGCTATGAGATCTTAGTAAGATCGCTTACTAAGAAAGAATATTGTTAAATTTGTCCTCTATTATTTATTTTTTTCCAAAAACAATCAGTAAATGTATCCCACCAGAACCACACCTTAAAAATATTTTTATTCCACCCTTCTTATGTTGAGAGTAGTTCACTAAAAAAGTAGGCCTTAGAAAAAGTAAGTAAACAGTTGTCATTACTTTTGTCCTCTAGGTGACATTGAAACTCTGTACTCATTACCTTACTTTTGTAACTGTAATAACCCCCATTTATCACCTTTACAGTAAATTTTAAACTTTTTAAAAAGAAATAACTTATTTTATTTTTTGCCAGTTCTGGAGTTTGCACTCAGGGCCTGAGCATTGTCCTTGGGCTTTCCTCAAGGTTAGAGCTCTACCACTTGAGCCACAGCTTCACTGCCAGCTTTTTTCTATGTATGGGGTACCAAGGAGTCGAACCTAGGTCTTTGTGCATGCTAGACAAGCACTATAGCACTAGGCCAAACTCCCGGCGAGTGAGACAAGTCAAACCAAAGGAACAAAAGGCTATTAAATCCAAACAGTACAAGAAAGAGGACTCAATATTTGCATACCCAATGCTATGGACAAGGTATTGGAAATATAAACATAACTACATAGACATAAAAACATATGACTCTATAGATATAATGTTTTATTTCATAAATTAATATGTATCTATGATATATAAACCCTTAGCCTAATTTTGATTATGTTCTAAAAACTAAGTGCCAGTGATTGTATATAGAGATTCCCTTCTTGAATACTCGTTTGTTAAACATGTCATTTGAAATACGATGTAAAAATCAATATTAATAAATTCATTAATAAAAAAATAACTTAGTGCCTTTAAAAAATGAATGGAGAGGTCAAGATGTTGGCTAATGAGATTTACTTGTGACATACTAATAAGATTGACCTTAGAATTTCAAGTTTCACATGAACTGATATTTTATTATCCCATGAAGACACTGGTTTTTCCTGGGATTCATATATGTCTTAATATGTCAAGACAAGGCCAGATTCATTCACATGGTAACTAATTATAACAATAAGGCATTCAAACTTGAAGGAATATTTAGCACATCTATAAAATGGGTAATGGGTATTAATCATATGATAAATTTTGTATATATTGACTATACACTAATTTTAGATAGACTCTTCCAATATGCTTAACTTTGAGAGGTTATTAATGCATATTCTATAATTTGACTAGAAAATGTTGTATCATGTGATTCCTTAAATATATAATCATAGACATGCTCAAACTTGTTGCATTTTGGGGGTGAGGCTAATTCATAATCATCTAAAGCAATCTTAAGCATTTTTGATTGATTACAATTTGAGATAGTGTTTTTTTTTGTTCAATTCCAAAGCACTCGGTTTCTCAGATCAGCAAATCCTGTTTTAGACTAAAATTTAGTTCCATTTCTGGAATAGAGGAGAAACAACTGTTTAACTAACTCATACCTCTTTATGGGTAAGCAGCATCAACAAATCCTTTAACTCAGCAGTTATAAGAAGTCCCTGTGAACTTTTCAAGCTAAATAACTTTAGCATTTCCACTTTCTTCTTTAAATAGCTAGCAACCAACATTCAAAATGAACTTCTAAATTCCTATATAGCAAGATAAAGGTTGTTCCTAATATCAATAGCTTTTATCTCGATTTTGTGTCAATCAGAAGTGCTCACAGTTGAAAACAACTCTTAAAAACACACTTACAGCAATGACCTATCTTTTAGACTGAGCGTTTGTGGTCGAATTAGGAACAGTTTGAAAATAAAGCCCAACAACTGGAATAAATCCTTTGCTTTGACAATTTCTAGAGACCAAAATCTCTCACTGTAACATAGCAAGTATCAAGTTTTCCTCTGCTATTGCTCCTTTTAGAAGCTTTTAAATGTTTTCCTGCTTCATAATGATTTCATAATAATGTAATACCAAGCCAAATTAGTTTTTCTTAATAGCTTACTCAGGAAACTTTGTCTACTCTCCACATCTCTGTTCACAAAGATATGCTGAAGCTCATCACCTTGCTACTATTCTCTAATGTAATACATATTTACTTCAGAAGTCCTCCCAAATGAGGTAAAAGGTGTCAACTTCAAATGAGGGCCAGAGCAAGATCAAGCCGCAAAATCCAAAGGGAAGACAAACCACAGAAAGACGAGGACAAGCAACTGACAGGAGAGCAGCACTCCAAGCATGCGGCTCAGAATCAACTCGCTTTGTCTGTCATGACCACGAGAAGGTCTTTGTTAATGGAAAAAGTACCCAGACATACTTTGGGAATGTATGTGGATACTGACCTGGACTTGTGACAGGACTAGAGGTAGTAGGCTCAATAATTTCTACAAAAAGGGAAAAGGAAAGAGAAGAAAACAGTTTGTGTGTTAATCACACATAAAAGACAAACACTCATGAAGACAAACAACAGTCATGCAACATATACAGAGGTGGTCTTGGCTTTGTAGACTTCCCTGGATCGGGCAACAATAATCTAAAATCCAACTTCTGAAGGTGATACCAGCCTCTCGTCTATTAGGTCATCTTTTGTACTGGACTAACATGGAGTGGTCATTTCCACAGTCTCATTTATAACTTCTAGGCTGTGCAAGGCTAGATATTTGTCTCTGGCATTTTCAAGCAAAGAGTTTCAAGGTTCCCTTCAAGTAAAATACAAAAGGCTACATGTAGAATATTTTATTCTTGCTGAGGAAGGATGTTATGATGTTATTGAATATATGCTGGTTCGAATACATACTAAAACTGAAAATAATAGGTAAGATCCAAACCCAAAACGTGGCTTCAAGGGTAAAAAGTATCATATTTTGTAAACATAGCTCTCAAACTTGACTAGTTAGAGGACCACTTGTCTGTTTTTATGTTTCTGAGCAAAAGTTGAGCAGGAACAAATACATGACCAACTCACCCTACTCATATCCTAATTGTACACAATTTAAATTACCTGAAATATATGAGAATAGCTACTTATCATTTTTGTATTCATCCCAAGTATAATTAAAAGGTAGTGGCATCACTGGCTTTTCAATATAATTTTCCAGGAAGTAATCGAATAAAGAAATGATGTGGTATTTAAAATCTTTTGTGTGCTTTTAAGTTTATAAAAATTTCAACCTATATTTGAAAAGAATTCAAGTGGAAAATGATGGTGATAAAAACAGGAGAGATACAAAGATTAATACAGCATCACTGAAAATTTTAAATGATATGACTTACTTTTAATAAGGAAGTAGGACAAATGTTAAATGCAGCATGTTTGATGAACAGTATGAATGTAGTTGACTCTAATAAAGCCTGAAAATCTAATCACTTTTCTTGCTATTATAGAACATAATAAACAAGTTATATAACAAAAGAATCTAATTATTAAAACTAAATACGAGAGTTTCTGTGAGAAGTAGAAGCAGAGATCCTCATTCAAAATCCTGCCTCAAAATTAGGATGTTGCAGGGCTCTGGTGACTCATAGTTGTAATCCTAGTTTCTTAGGAAGCTAAGATCTGAAGATTGATTTGAAGCCAGCCAGAGCAGATATACCTGTGAGAATCTTATCTCCAATTAATAAAAAAAAGGAAAATGAAAAAACCCAACTATGGCTCAAGTGGCATAGTGGTAGCAAACAAATGTTCAAGGACAGGACTCAGGTTCTGAGTTCAAGCCACAAAATAATCTCTCTCTCTCCCTCCCCCCCCTCTCTCTCTCTCTGTGTCACACACACACACACACACACACACACACACACACACACAGTGTTAAAGGGGTTCTTTTTCTCATTCTCTGTATGTATGTGTGTCTGTGTTTAATTTGCAACTCTTTCTCTTCTAATTTTCACTGATAAGGCAATAGAAAATGAAAATTTTACTTCATAATAAACTCATATCTCCTACTCATTAGTCAGCTTTCATTATTAATTTCAATAGTAAAACTTTCAGATTGCAAATATCCTAAAGGCAGGCTTCCAGTGGGTCTGGAGGAATTTCAATTAGTCCAACTATGGAGAGTTGACTTTTTGATTCCTGGATGCTTTATTGGTTATTTTTTAAATTTTTTTATTGTAATTAGTAAAAGGGTTACATGATATTTGCCAGATAGAAGGTGCATTAATTCACATACATTGATACCCTTTCACATGTCTTGGTACCCGTTTCCCTCCCTTTATTGGTTATTGAATCAGTAAAGATCAGTGGGTCCTGCAAGACATTTATAAGAGCTAAGTTTTATGACATAAGATTTGACCCATCTGGGACTGGAGAGCCTTACAAAAAGACATCCTCAATCTGAAAAGAATTGAACAAGCAGCTCCAATTAAAATGGGGAAGTCCAATCATCCATTAGGTGGAGTGAGTTAGTATGACTGAGTTTTAAAATTTAAGAACATTCCAAAACTTGAATTATAAAAATTAACAGATTGTAATTAGTAAAACATAGAAGAACATGGGCAAGATATTCTTTTGAAGTAATGGAAATTTAAAATTTAGTCTAATGCTATCTAGCAAATTCATTAATATGAATTTAGGGTACATAGCCAAGTGAAAAGCTTGAGAAATAAAAAGCAGAAATCATCTAGACTTAAATAGAAGCTTAAATGGGAAACTTAATTGGAATTTTTACCCATGGAAAAACTAAATTCTGTGGCACAGTGAGGAGGGTTTCTTGTGTTGAGTAATTTGAACATTTGAACCTTAATTACTTTAACTATAAACACTGTTTTGAATTTCCAGAGCTGATCTGAAAGCTCATTGAAAATGAAGGGTAACATACGACTACAACTTCATTTCAATGAAAGGATGGCAGAAACAAAGAACTAGCCCATTGAACCAATCTCCTCTTTGTACATTCTATGTAGAGCTAAATTGCTTATGTAAAGTCATGTTGTTTCATAGAAAGTCTTTAAAAAGAATACAGAGATTTAGTGCATGAAAAAAATGTGTTGCTTGTGAGTTCTACTCCATAATTTTAGCTTCTTCTCCTCCAATACAGGGCATTTTCCCCTACCTATACCATGCTAAGGTAGAATCTGTCATGGTCATTTTATTGCATTTTTAAGACTTAAAAACAAAGCAGTTGGTTGAGCTGCTGATTTGGCCTTCCTTGATATGAGAATAGGGCTCAAATATTACAAGCATCAAATCTCAAATCTGCCCTCATCTATGTGCATGGTTTCAGGGACAGCAGCAGAACTCTTGGCACCTTAGTGTCCTCATCTATCAAATTTAATCACTCGATTTTAAAGGCTTTGGGAATGGTTAAAGATACCATATAAATAAAAGATGAAAATAGAATTATTGTGCTTCTGCACTGAAATGATGGAAAATGTATGTGAACTAATGCAAACCATCTTAAGAATTTAGGGAGAATATCTCATCTGATTCTGAATGAAGATGTGAATTTGAAGTGTATATTGTTAACAAATTGACTTTGCTATTTTGATTGCTTAGCTTTCTGTTTTGCAGTTTGTCTTATTGGTTGTTAATAAGTATATTGAGATTGACCCCCAACTATAGTAAACATATTTAGAACATTGAAAAACAAAAGAATTTAGTTCGCTTAAGCGAACTTAAGCAACTTAGAAACAAAAGTGAACAACATGAATGTTTGAGGGGAAACAAATTAAATTCCCACCAAGAACATAGATAATAATTTCCAATTAAAAATAGTGAATAGTTTGGAGTAATTATTTCTAAGTCATGTTAGTTATTTACTGAAAAATAATTCAGCAATACAAAGATTCTGAATGTGGTAAAATTTAATATATATATTAATAGGTCAAGGCACAAATATTTTTGCTGTAAAAGATGTGCACATATACATACACACTTATGGACATATGAAAATGTACATGTTTATGCATGTGCATGTATTTAAATTCAGATGTGCACACACCTTTATGTGCATACATGCACTTATAACCATGAATATATGCATGTGTGTACATGTATGCACACACATATGAACTTAATGACTCATATCTGCCATATTCTAAATCACAGTTCTGCTTCTAGAATTTTTCTTCTTGCTTGGTGTGTGCCTTAACCGAAATCCTCCTATTTCATGGTTTCTTTGTTGTTGGGATAAATGTCATGACCCAGAGGACCCTGCTTCCTTCCATGGCCATGGAGCCTCTTTTCTATCTGGGGTTGCCTGGCATTGTGATTCTCCCAATATCAGCCTCCCATGAAGTTTGAAATAAGAAGAACAAGTCAATGTTCCCCGCTATAAATTGAGACTAACTCTCAAACTTTCCTCTTGGGCTGGCCTCAAATCTTAATCTTCCCATTTTCTGCCTCCATGTACCTAGCATTATAGATGGGAAACACTTGTATGCGGTTTATAATACTACATTTTTAACATACACAACTGAAAATTCAACTTTTCTCCCTTCTATCTTCAAACAAATAGTAATGACCTTATGAAGTTTAAGAAAACCAAGTTGTTTCTTCTTTTTTTTCATATTTTTATTGTAATTAATAGAAGGGTTACATTATATTCACCAGATAGAAGGTACATTACTTCACAAACATTGATATCCTTTCTCCAAGTTGTTTCTTCTAAAAGAATAATGATTTATTACTTAGAAAAATCTAGTCTGTATAGAATAATCGAAACTAAACTAGTAACTTCTGGATTTCCTTATACTCTTAGCCTCGATTCAACATTTCAGAAACTGGTCATCTGACATTTATTACAACAGCAATACTCTTTTTTTTTCCTTTTTCAATTTTATTTTAAAGTTTTAAAATTACGACGACAGCAAATTTTTTTCCCGGCAACACAAATAACACTTGTTTAAAAACAAGAGAAAGACAACTGTACAGATTTTTTTCTCCCAGCTCCTGGTATGAGGCGTATGGATCGCCCTAGCTATGCATATGTACATATGGACACACACACACACACACATGCACCAGACCTAAAACTACTCAACAAAATTCCAGCTACTTAAATCCTTATTCTCCCTGCTCCCCACTACTAGCAAAGACTCAAGTTAAAAAGAGATTGGGAGGCTTGTGAAGTAGCTGGGGCTGAAGCCGCAGCAGACCAAGCAAAGCTACCCTAAATACAGGAGGAGCAGACAAGAAGAAAGTCTTCTGCTAGGATGCAATCCACCACTGAATGGGTGGAAAAACCCCAGTTTCAATAGGGCACACTGAGGCACTTAGTTGACTGACTCCCCATCCTTCCCACCACCCAAAATTTCCACTACCACTTAGCAAGAGATTTTTGCTAAGCCACAGAGAGCTCCCTGCCCCATGGCAAGTTCCCAGCTGCCTGGGAGAAGCTACATTGTCTGCAGGGAGCTATCTCTAGAATTCCCCCTTCTGTCCTTAAGACAATAGGGAGGCCACAGGGCAGACTAACAGGAAGTGAGGGGGAGACCAGCCTGGACACCCCTACTGCCAACCACTGCCAGGGGGCCAGTTTGTCACCTTCCCCTCCCCACCAAAGGCTAAAATTCCCAGAGTGCCCAACTTAGAGCTCCTGCACCTCCTCTCAATCAGCAGAACCAATCGCCTTGCTGGTTCTCCCCCATCCACCTTCAGAGCAAACAAACCACCCAGGAAAACACAAAAGTCCACTCAAGTCCCTAACCCCAGAAGACTGACAGCAAATGGCCCGAACAAAATAGAAGTCTGTTCTCATTCTGAAGTTGAGACGTGTTGCTGCTCTTCTTGCCCAACTGCTTAAGGGAAAAAGAATTTGTCCACAAATATCTTGAGGCCTCGGAATTCTGTGTCTTATAAAGTCAGACTAGAATGGGCAGAGGGGGTTGCAGGTGAAGACCAAGAGAGAAGAAAGGAGAAAGTATTTACAGAAGAGAGGAGAGGGGACGGAGTGTCTGCAAGCTAGGGCTTGGCTGTCACTTCTTCTTGCCCGCCCTCTTGGCACTGGACTTGGCTTTGGGCTTCACTGGTTTTGCCTTCTTGGGTTTGGATGCTTTGACAGGTTTGACTTTGACAACCTTGGGTTTTTTCGCTTTCTTGGGCGTGGTAGCTGGCTTCTTCTTGGTCTTCTTGACCGGGGTGACTTTGGGCTTCTTGCTCGAGGCTTTGGGGGCAGCCTTCTTGGGTTTGGTTGCCTTCTTTGGCGCGGCCACCTTCTTGACATCCTTTTTGGTCTTCTTGAAGGCCACTGACCTCTTGGGCTCGTCGCTCTTGGCTAGCCGGAAGGAGCCCGACGCTCCCACCCCTTTGGTTTGCTTGAGGACCCCGGTGGTGACCAGGCGCTTGATGGACAGCTTGATCTGGGAGTCAGCGTTCTCACCCACCTTATAGTGGCTCTTGATGTACTTCTGGATGTACTGTCGCGACGAGCCTGCGCGGTTCTTCTGGGCCTGGATGGTGGCCACGATCATGTCTGAATATTTGGGGTGGTCTGTGGACTTTTTGGAGGTCTTGGCCCTCTTGGGCTTGGCCGCAGGGGTGGGCGTGGAGTTCTCGGTCATGGTGGTGGACCTGCCCGCCCGAGCCTGCTGTGCAAGACGCCAGGAGGAGCTGGGCGCACTGGCTGTGCGGGGGCCCGGCTGCGGTGGGCGCTGGCCGGGGCTGCGGCCAGGGGTCAGGCTCGTGCTGGGGCTCCGCCTGCGCCTCCTCCCTTCTCCCAGCTCCGAGTCTAACAGCAATACTCTTACTAATTATTAGGCTAATTACAATCAGAAAAGTCATCCCACTATTAATACATCACTGGTACAAATATAATTCTTTTAAACGTATTTACTCATGTCCTTACAACTCTGAAAAATAGATACTATTATTATTATCTACAGATGACAAAAATGTAGCACAAAGAAGTTACATATTTTTCATAGCTATTAAAGTAGCGATAAGAGATAAGAAATACGATATCATGTCAATATAGACATCATGGCATACAGTATCAAAATATTCCATTTTCCCACTTTCCTGAAGATGTACCAAGTTCACCTAAATTATAACTATAATCACTCACAAAGAACACATCTAAGAAGGAAATGTTGCTGATCATGTCTTCTGATTTTCCTAGAATCAACTCTTTCTATTAGAGATAGGTACTGCATCAGTGATTTCGGTTACCAAAAATTTGAGAGATAAATTAGAAAAAAATAATTAATATTAATTAATTAACCAAAAAGTGAGAAAATTTTAATTATTGTAATTTCTGGAGATTTCTCTAATGGACTTTTCCATCAGAGAAGTATTTACATACCATTTTCCAATCTTATTCTTGTACTCTGACATAACACTAAATCTAGCAGTTTGCTTTTGTATAGCTTGATGTTTACAGAGGAACAATTGTCCAGATAGCACAGAAGATGTCCTCATAAGGGAATTACACGATTGAATAAGAATCTTGAACTTGTAAACCCTCATTCTGCTAAGCCAGCTGTGTAGAGTTCACTTGGCTTTGAGGAGCGTTGTGGTTTTATGGGGATCAGATTTGAGCTGCTGTTCAGTGTCATAATAATCACTTTCTGAATGGGGAAATAGTCCTGAGATACCAAATGCACTTTTTGGATGAGACATGGCAAAGATCCTCAGTGGGTTTTCTTATGTGCTTCATTATGTGGAGAACCAGAGTGAACACTCCAGGGTTAAGGGCTGAATAATTCACTCCAGGCTACTGCATGTGTGTAGAGACTGGCTTTCACAAAAGGATAGTTTTAATTGTACATAAAACAGGGGTGAAATGAAGTTCACAAAACCAGACACTTTCAACCATTGTGTCAGAAAAACAGATTGTTAGTGAATGTAATTTTAATTCTCTAGTAAATGTAATTTTGTTCAGGACAACAAGAAATGCTACTAAAACGTGATAATGAAGCTGTGTTCTAAGAAGACACCATTTAGTACAGGGACTTTCTGTTCTTTGGTGTTTTACTTCATGCATTCTATATTACTTCATCCTCTCACATCAGACCCCCCATCCCATTTCTATGTATTTTGGAAAGTTACATTTAGTTTCTACATTTCTACTTTTATCTTTATGTTGTTATGCAGCAGCGATGAGTTAGGTACGTTTCAGATATTTGAGATAACATGATTGTACTATGGAGACACAGCAGAAATGAATCTTATTGATTGCCATGGTTTTCACCTGAAAGCCCTGACATCCAAAGGTAGAAGAGTGAAAGCAATGCCATTTCAACAGTAGAATGTGGGGATGTTGCTCTGGAATGACTGAGACCAGTGTTATTGGAACATAGGAAACAGTCTGAGCTAAGCTGCACTAAGAAAGAAAACAAAGCAAAAAGTAACCTTTTCCTTTTTATACAGTGGCTCATAAAGTAAAGTGTATGTTGGGCTTCAGAGGATTGGAAATTTTAAAGTACAATTTAGGAATCACTTTTTTGTCTTCGGAGAAGAAATGCATAACTTCTGAACATTTACATGGTTAGAATGACAATGAGGGGGCCGGGAGTTTGGCCTAGTGGTTAAAGTGCTTGCCTAGCATGCACGAAGACCCGGGTTCGATTCCTTGGTACCACATACATAGACAAAAGCCGGAAATGGTGCTGAGGCTCAAGTGGTACAGTGCTAGCCTTGAGAAAGTCCAAGGATAGGGCTCAGGCCCTGAGCTCAAGCCCAGGACTGGCAAAAAAAAAAAAAAAAAAAAGAATGACAATGGAGACCACAGAGCCCCACTTTCTAACACAAGTAACATTCTTCCACCAGTCGGAAGACTTCAAATCCATTGCTTCAGCTACAGTTGAGTGTATGACTCTATGGCAACTCTGACTTGAATTTTTTTCTGATATGTAACTAAGAGATTACAATTGTTGGATCACATACACTTCACTGGGTTGTGTTTGTTTCTTTCTATCATGTGACTTTAAAATAACTTTATGTGACTTTTATTAATGACTTTAGCAGCGTTGTTAATAACAAGTTGTACAAAAAAGCTTACTTAGAATAAAACAATGGTTCCAGTATTCAGAAGCTACTCACTTTCTCTAAATTTGTGTATTTATAAATGATAATAATGATGATAACAGTATCTGTCACTCAGCATTGCAGTGATATTAAATGAGATAATGCACAAGTTATGTAGCAGAGTGACTCTTTGGCAAATAACCACAGCTCTGTAAATGGTAGTTTATTTTTTTAATTGAAGTTGTTATGAATGACTCTAAAACCATCACAGCACCATCAACATTTTATGTTGCTATAAATGTGTATCATGCAATTCATCTTTAAAATTATATTTCACTAAGAAAAACCATTTGTATTAATAAATAGATCGTGAAATGCTTGCAAATGTTTACAAAGAAAAGCCTACATGTTACCATTAGTTCCACTTACTCAACCCCAAATATTTCACTATATCTTTAAAACTGCACATGATATTCTGCATTCATTTGGTGTAAGAAATAATTTTTGCTACATGAAGATATTGTTTGCAAGTATTTAGCATGCATGCAATGAAGTGAAAGATAATCAACAGGAGGATATGATCTGAGATATTGCTGTAGATATGTGTGTACATGAATACTGCTAGCATGTATTTGAAGGCAAAGTTCAATGCCTAATCTAAGAAGGGATGCATATATATTACTGTTATGGTTGTATATTAAGTATCCACTCAAAGGCTCCCTCATAGTTGATTTGGTTCTCTATATAGATATGTTCAGAGATGGGGCTTTCATAAGTGAAAAGATAATGAAGGTTCTGATGTCATTACACTAATGTATGGCAAATTAATCATTTGATAAGATATTCCTTGTCTTAGGTGATCTCTCTGTATCTCAGCATCTCTCTCTTTCTGTATTTGTGTGTCTATATATCTGTCTGTCTGTCTGTCTGTCTTTTTTATGCTTCCTAGTCTCCATGAGGTGAGAAAACCCTTCTGCTACACATTCCTATAACCATGGAATTTTGCTTCACTGCAAGTCAAAAGGAATCGACTCAGCCATCTGAAACTGAGCCAGAATGAATCTTGCATTCTTTTCTTTGCCAGTCCTGGGTTTGAGCTCAGGGCTTGAGCTCTGTCCTTGGACTTTCTCAAGGCTAGAGCTCTACCACCTGAGCCTCAGCACCACTTCTACCTTTTTTTTCTATGTACATGGTATCAAGGAATTGAATCCAGGTCTTCGTGAATGCTAGGAAAGCACCCTAACCACTCAGCCAAACTCCAGGCCCCAAGTCTTGCCTTCTTTTACATATATCCTTGAGGAATTTTAGTGCAGTTATGAAAGCCAAAGTAATATAATAATTTTCCTTGAAAATGTTCTAAGATAATATACATATTGCCATAATTAACTTGGTCAAAACTATTCTGTTTGTAATGTGAATGAATCTTCTGGGTTAACTAACAATCGGTTCTGTTTTGAGTAAAGGAAATGTTTCATGAGGTAGCAAATGAATATTAATTATAAAACAAATTGCTGGACTTATATTCAAAGTTTTAGAAATACACTTTCTTTTTAGGAGAGATGTAAGGGAAAAAGTCTTTGAAAGAATTTTGGTCCATGCTATGCATTTCAATGTTTACAAAAAATTATTGTAGGTGAATACAAAAATATTTGGTGAACAGAATATTGTGTCAAAAAGTCTTTTAAGTACTTTGGGTTTCTGTGACTATTTCATATTTTGAGGCAAAGTTTACTTTTATTATTGCACAGATACTAATCTCTGAAAATCCTCTGTTGTGACTTTAATACTATTTCTGAAACATACTTTGCAGCATCACAGAAAAATACACATTTCAGATTTCAGCAAACATATGTGATTTCTTTTTTTTTTTTGCCAGTCCTGGGTTTGAGCTCAGGGCCTGGGCACTGTCCTTGGACTTTCTCAAGGCTAGAACTCTAGCACTTGAGCTTCAGCACCACTTCTGGCTTTTTCTATATATGTGGTACCAAGGACTCGAACCCGGTTCTTCATGCATGCTAGGCAAGCACTTTAACCACTAGGCCAAACTCCCGGCCATGTGATTTCTTTCTAATACAAATTATGATATAAATAAAAGAGAAATGTAGTCAAGAACAAAATAAAAATCCAAAGGAAAAGTATTTACCCATTGTGTATTAACAGACTGTTGATATTTTATAGACAGTAACATAAGAAAAATAAGGTGTAGAATCTAAATTGTTTATTTCTAAATTACGCAATTTTTTCCAAAGACTGAATGATTTTTTTGTTTTTAGTTGGTTATTGGGCATGAACTCTGGGCCCAGGTGCTGTCCCTGAGCTCCTTAGCTGAATGACAACCTGTTAGGTCTTTATCAATTCCCCACCTAAGATTCTGTAAAGGAGTAAATTCTAGTTTCTGCTTCTGAATGTGTGTGTGTGTGTGTGTGTGTGTGTGTGTGTGTGTGTGTGTAGCTAGCTCTACCACTTAATTACACTCCATTATTGCTGGCTAATTGTAAATTAATGTCTCATGAATTTTGCTTTCACCTGGGCTGGTTTCAAGCTGTGATCTTCATCTCTCAGGCTCCTGAGTAGCTAGGATTACAGGCATAAGCCCCTGGCATCCAGTTTATGCCATATTTTTCAGGGACCACCAAGCACTTGGCAAGAGGTCAGATGTTCTGAGCCATCCATTCTATGGTATTGGTGCATTGCTCATCAGCTTGATACACTGGATAAAAAGGGAAGATTTGTTGAACTCAAATCAAGCCTTCTACAAAACTTAGTTATGTGAAGTATTCATTAATTTGGTCAGACTCAGACAGAGCTACCTTGAATCTCTACTGCATACTATTTGTTTAAGAACTTTTGTAGATTTTGGATGGTAGGTAATTTAGAAGCTTTTATGATGAGGGACCAGGGTGTAACACCTCACAGAATGACTGTTCTATTTAAAATTGCCTATCATTCTTCTGTGCTCTGGAATTCTTGACATCATGAATGCTAGTCCTAGTTATATCTAGGCCTGATGTGGATAGTATATTTGTAAATTAAGAAAGAAGCTAAAATTCACTCATAATAAGGCAGCTAAGAATGGTGATCAATGTCCTTTGAATCATGGAATTTGTAAAGGTTGATCATCTTTCGCCCAAGATGATATAATATAAAATTATCTGGCAAAATGGAGGAGAAGAGAGAGGGATAGACAAGGTGAGACTGAATATACACATATAGGGAAATGTCAAAATAATCTCTCCCTTTTTGTAAGTAATAAATACTAGTAAATAAAAATGTGAGTTCTCAGTGACAAGCTCAGGCATTGCAGCCATTTCTGTGGAAAAAGTGAGTAAAGACAGTTTCCATGTTGGGTCATAGGTCCAAAATAACAGTTATTACAATTTTCCCAGTCCTCTATCCAAAGCAGTGTGGCAATCTCCCCATAGTCATGGAAAGTTGCACTGCTAGAAAAGCAAGACTACCAAGGAGTGATTGTATTGTGACTGAGTTATGGGCAAGTATGTAAGTTTGAGCAAAGCTTTAAGGCTTCCCAGGTAGGCTTTCCTTCAGAAGAGTGGATTGATCACTGACATGCTGAGTATTTTGCCAGCCAGAATATTTTGGAGTTATCCCATTCCTTTCAACACACCTTTTGAGTGTTCTGTTTTCTTGTCGCCTTGAACCTGGCTAGTAAGACAAGTGTCTGGTTCTGATGGCTACTCAGAATGCTGGGATCTGAGCATTATAATTCGGAGATAGCTTGGGTAGACACACATCCAAGAGACACTTATCTCCAAATAACTAGCAAAAGCCAGAAGTGGAGGCATGGCTCAAATGGTAGAACGCTAGCAGTGGGTGAAAAAAGCCATGTGAGAATGCAAGCCCCAGTAATGACAAAACAGAAACTGCAGCAAGAATGAGGGAAAGAAATTTGAGTGTACATCAGGAAACAAACATTTCTCTCTTAAAGAGTTGGGAAAAATCTTTTGAGAATTATTGTACTAGATCTCATGTCTACATTCACATATTATGCTTTGCCCAGGATGGTGCAAGAAAACACCATGGTAAAACTTAGGTGGGAACCTATTCACAGCCCTGGTTGTAGCACATTCTAAACTGGGCAATCCTACTGAGCACATGCGATGTGGAGAGGGCATGACCTAATAAGGTCTGTGAGCAGTGAAGGTAGAGGGTAAATGATTTAGTTAGAAACAGAGAACATTACAGCCTAAAGAAACTGATCCCACTAATTTATCACGTAGATGAAAAAAAATGAGGCCCAAATGGAAACAAAAATCTGCTTAAAACAGAGAGCCAATAATATTCAAGGATGTAAATATAAATCTGATTTTTTTTTTTTTTTTGCTGCCAGTCCCGGGCTTGAGCTCAGGGCCTGAGCACTGTCCTTGGACTTTCTCAAGGCTAGAGCTCTACCACTTGAGCCTCAGCACCACTTCTGGCTTTTTTCTATGTATGAGGTACCAAGGAATCGAACCCGGGTCTTCGTGCATGCTAGGCAAGCACTTTAACCACTAGGCCAAACTCCCGGCCCTATAAATCTGATTTTTAAAAAATTCCCAATGAAGAGAATCAGGAAATCTTCTGCTCCAGTACTATTACTATAAATATGACTCATCAACAGAATTTAAGTTTCTTAATGGGAAAGGTAAGGGGGGAAACAAAGATAATTGAGAGGGAGTGGGGGAGAAAAATGGGAACAAAAACATAAGAAGGGGGTATTGATGTGTGAGAAATAATGCATCTAACCTGGCAAATGTAAATGCAACCACTCTGTACATTACCCCAACAATAACAAATAAAGCAATATAAATAAAAAATGTATAATTTTCTTTAGGAATATGCCAGGTAGATAGTATAATTTCATTCCTATGGTAACACTTGACCCTGACAAATCCACGAAGCAAAGAAAACCAGGAAAAGAAGATTAAGAATCCCATAGCAAATTTTCTTGTTTCCACAGTTGGACCCACCAATTCTGGAGACCAGTTAACTGTGGAAAAATTTGCGGATCTCTTTCAAATTGATTTGAGCAAATGCAAATGTCGGCACATAGTAGTGGAAAGTGAGTGTAAACATAAGCATAGGTGTGTGTGTGTGTGTGTGTGTGTGTATGTACATGTTCATGTGTGTGAGTGCATGCATGTATTATGAAACTATACATACAAATATGTGTGTAGATGTGGTATCAGATATGTATATTTGACATGAAATGTAGTTTTGCCTATTTATTGCTTCTCTCACTGGGATATGAGCTTCATAATTTTTCTATGCAGGAACTTTGCCTCTTTTTGGTGTTCTTAATGGCTAAAATACTATTAGCTGAGAATAGTACTGAATAACTCTTCATTAGATGAATGCAGGAACACATGTACACACATATGTAGGTGCATCTGCTTATGTATGAGCCTTTTGACTCATATATCTATGCCTGGAATCCACTTATGATAGCCCTCCGAAATCTAGAATGGGAAGATTCATGGAAAAAAGTAATTCACAGAACACATTCAAATATCTTAAGGTTACAGTCTGAATTTGATCCTAATATGATAAGATTCCTATTACTAAGCATAAATTGAAGTTTCATCTTGGTCTATTCTATATATGTTTAATTGGAAAAGGGAAAAACAAGATGATTAGGAGGGGAAGGGGAAGGGGAACAAAAACATGAGAAGGGGTAGCAATGTTTGAGAAGTAATGTATCTACTATCTGACAGATGTAACTGTAACCCCTCTATATTACCCTGGCAATAAAATACAGTAAAAAATGGAAATTGTGACCAGGATCATGGCCTAATGATAGAGTGCTTGTCTAGCATGCAAGAAACCCTGGGTTTGATTCCTTGGTACCACATACACAGAAAAGGCCAGAAGTGGAACTTTGGCTTAAGTGGTGAAAGCCCAAGGACAGTGCTCAATCCCTGAGCTCAAGCCCCAGGACTGGCAAAAAAAAAAATGAAATTGGAGTAAAGCTGTTTCTATTGTGCAACTTAAGATTTAAATCTAACTGAGATACTTGCTCTCCTGAGTATATCATATAATTTTCCTATTCTCCTGCTATTTAATTACAAAATTATTCATTATTACAAAGAAAGAAAGGATAGATAAGCAGGAGAGAAGGATGATTGCACACAAATGCATCCTATTGTATATACATTAAAGAAACACATATAAATTTAGTCAAGATTGATTTTAGAGAACAAAGCTCCATCAAGCTCAGCACATCTACATTTTTCTTGGTCTTGACTTTCTAGTAGATGTTGTTAATTTCAAGCCTTTTAATAGTTCAAAAAATTGTTTGAGCCAAATATCCGCTATGATTGATTCTTATCAAATTACATATTTTGAAGAAGCAATTTATTCTTATGCAGAGAAAATTAAACTCCTGGGAAATGAATATAGGATACATGTCACCATGTGAATAAGTTGGATGGAGTGCTTAGCCATAAAAAGCACTTAAGATTCTAGGCCTTAAAAGAAATGAGGGAGAGGATAACAATGCTTAAAAGGAAATATCCATATTAACTTAAGTTTGTAACTGTAACCTCCCTGTTTATCCATCACCTTTACAATAATTTCTTTTTCTTTTTGGCAGTTCTGGGGCTTAAAAATCAGGGGCTAGGCACTGTCCTTGAGCACTTTTGCTCAACGCTAGCACTCTGCCATTTGAGCCACAGAACCACATCTGGCCTTTTTTGTGTATGTGGTAGCAAGAAATCGAACCCAGGGCTTTGTGCATGTTAAGCAAGCTATATACCACCAGACCACACTCCCAGCCCCTTTACAATATATTAAAAAAAGGTTTTATAAGAAATGTACTCATGACCTTACATATGTTACTATGATTCCTCTGTACATCACCTTGACAATAAAACTACAAAACAAAATGAAACAAAAAATAGAAGTAAAAACAAATTACTTGAAAAAAATAAACTTTGTCTTATCTCTGCAGCTATATTGGAGGAGGACACTAGAGGTAGCTATCAGAAGCACAGGTAGAGCCAGTTACCAAAAAGTTGGTAACTCCTTAAGCTTTCCCCAACTTGATAGCTGATCTTTTCTTTCCCGTTCAGTCAATCATCTTAAGACTATGCAATGGATTTATTTATCTATTTATCTATCTATCTATTTATTTATTTATTTGCCAGTCCTGGGCTTGAGATCGGGGCCTGAGCACTGTCCTTGGACTTTCTCAGGGTTAGAGCTCTACCACTTGAGCCTCAGCACCACTTCCAGCCTTTTCTAGATATGTGGTATGGAGGAATCGAACCTTGGCCTTTGTGCATGCTAGGCAAGCATTCTTCCACTAGGCCAAACTCCTGGCCCAGGATTCTTTTTAAAATGCATGCTAGAAGGTAGCAAATACGAACTTGGGAGCAGGTTGCCCTTTGAATTGAATGTTTCTTTTTTTTTTCTTTTCTTTTCTTTTTTTTTTTCAGTCATGGGGCTTGAACTGTGGGCCTGGGCTCTGTCCCTGAGCTCTTCAGCTCAAAGCTACCGACCTACACCTGGAGTCACAGCACCACTTCTGGTTTTCTAGTGTTTAACTGGAGATAAGAATATCACATTCTTTTGTGGCTTTGAACTATGATCCTCAGATCTTAGCCTCCTGAGTAGCTAGGATTAAGGGAATGAGCCACAACGCCCAGCTTGACCTTGAACTTTTCTAGCTGTTAGAACTGTAAAACAAATACAGATATATCCAATATATCAGGTAACAAAGTGAGATAACCAATGAGATGTAACAATTTGAGATAACCAAGGGACAGCAAAAGAGATGAGAGATAACATAGTGCATTAAGGACAACAATCATTCATTATATGGCTTTTGTTTCTATATCCTAAAGGTCCTTTCATTTAGCGTCATACTATGTGGCCTTTTGTATCAAGGTTTTGCTCTATTGCAAATCTCTGCTAGGAGAGCCCAAGGTTTCTACTGATTATGATAAATGAGGAAAACCATTGAGCCTAAGTTCCTTTGAGTCTGGCTTACTTCACTTAATATGATTTTTTCTAAGTCTTTCCATTTCCTAACAAATGGGTCGATGTCGTTCTTTCTGACAGCAGCATAGAATTCAATTGTGTACAAATAACACATCTTGTATTTGGTTATTTGAAATTGGATAGGGAAGGGGGGGAAAACAAGATGAGGGATGGGAGTGGGAGGGAGGGAAATGGGGATCAAGACATGTGAAAGGGTATCAATGTATGTGAATTAATGCACCTTCTATCTGGCAAATATCATGTAACCCTTCTATTAATTACATTAAAAACTGTATGAAAAAAATAAATAAAAAAACAATTATTTTCTTTATATGTTTCTCACTCTCAGGCATTTAAATACAGCAAAAGAATACAGCCTAAGATGAGGTTATGCTAGGATTATCACAATTACTATATAAGAGAAAAAATAAGAAAAAATTTAGTCCTCATACAAGGCAACAGGGAAAGTAGGTAGCAGAGGCAGAATTTAAACCCTGGGTGTCTGGACGCTCAATATTTAAAATACTTGTCAGAAGATATTGGTTAAGGGTGCTCCCAGTATCACGAGGTATAAAGGCAGTCTAGAGGACTCAAAAAGCAAATGTAAGGTAGGTGAGGATCTGTAGGTCAACTATGTTTCCTATAGAGTTACTGTATCTGTTGATGCCTCTGTAAATCAAACATCACAATTAGCTAATAAGGCTTCAATTGTATCATAGAAAACAGCAAAGTGTAAAACTAGAGGAAGAATGGAACCTTGTTCTGACACTCTAAACAGCATTAAAGCTGTTTTTATTTTTTAAAATATATTTCATTATTTTTAAATAGTTGTACAAAAGCGTTGCCATTTAACTGTTTTCAATTCTTTTATTGTGGCCAATAATAACCACTAGAGAAGGTGTCTAACAACTCCTTCACCTCCAAAATATTTTGGTGTTTGTGACATTTCTGATATACCCAGAGTAGGAGATAAAATAATTCTTCCTGAATAGCCTTCCCAGACTTTCTCCTTCATGTGCATTTGGATCCTTGTTTCGCTGTCAATTCCGAGCATCCGTCCCATAACACACTGTCTGACACCGTCCATCCAGCTTGTTCATTTGTCAAGAGATGGAGTCAAGAGACTGCGAACTATTTGTTTGGGGATAATTAATTGGAAATGAAAGCATGTGCGGTGTGTAATTTAGCAAAGTCACCAGAGTGGAAAGGAGTGAGGCTGTCTTTGCCACTCATTGTCTGGGCTTCTGTCTTTTCTGCTTGGGAGGATGACTGCTAAAAATTGGGTTAATAGTTCTAAAACCTCATAATCCCTTGAAGAATAGAAACAGATATGGTTGACCAGAGAAACACAACACAAAGAGGAAAATGTGTAAAGATACCAACCAACATAAAAAAATAAACACGAGATATTAAAATTCTTCCACATCCTGTGGTCTCAAATGGAAGTGAGAATTGTGTGTAGTATACTTTTGTGTGTGCCAATCCTGGGATTTGAACTCAGGCCCTGGGTGCTAACCCTGAGCTTTTAGTTTTGCTCAAGGCTAGTGCTCTACCACTGGAACCACAGCTCCACTTTCAGCCTTTTAGTGGTTAATTGGTGATAAGAGTCTCATGGAATTTCCTGCCTGAATTTCCTGGCTGGCTTCAAACTATGACCCTTAGACCTCAGTGTCCTGAGTATATAGGATTATAGACATGAGCCACTGAAACCCAATTGCATGTCTGTTTTAAAAAGCTGATCCATGAGTGATAAAGAGGTGAGCAAGAAAGAACACTGTTATGCCATAGTTACTGAGGGTGCCTGCTGTCAGCCTGTCCCCCAATGGTCAAGTCTCCTAATATTGACATTGTTGTTCTAGGGTTTGCGGGTTTGACTAGTGCTATACAGAAAAAAATTAGGGCTATTACTTTCATTTGGGTAAAAGTATCACAGAAACTTGAATCTTGTGTGCTTCTCACATTCCTCACCCCTCTTATCAATAACTTGGAGAAAGGCTGCTGTGAGCAGCTCTTGATATATGAAAAGCCCACGGAGCAAGAGATCAAGGTTTCCAATCCATGACAAGCCTTCTATCTCAGAAACATACCTACTAGCCTGGGCAAGCTGCAAAATGCCTCAAGCTTCAACTCTCATTGTGATGTTGCCTTGTGAAAGGCTGTGATCCAGAATCACTAGGTAAACTACGCTTGGAATTCTGACCCCAATTAATCAGTGTGTGCTGTTTTAAGTTTCAAGATTGGGAAAAATTTATTATGAAACAAAACATAACTGAAACCCATCTAGCAGTTTGCTCCTGGAGATGTGGTTCTGCTTCTGCAGAACCGCAGAAAGCCTTTGCTGCTAGCTTCTCTGAGCAATTGCATTCCTTCTCACTTCTCTGTGATCCTTTCACCCTCTGTGAGCACTCTGTCTGTAATAACGGACATCTTAAGGTTGTGCTCTCTCAGGCCGAACCTATGCCCCCACAGGTTTCTCAACTTTGAGAAGACGAAAACAGCCTCTTCTAGGGATCAGGCTCCAGTTTAGATTTGACTTTTTTTGTCACTGTTTCAAAGACATCTTACATTCTTGGATATTTTTGACGTTTGAATCATGTGTCAAGATGTTGTTGATTCTACTGATGGCAATGTTTCATCTCATATGCATAGCAGATTGTTCAAACATGCCGGGGTTCTGGTGTTCCTTTCCATTCTGCTGTTCCCAATTTTATTGTCACTTCAGAAATAAACTACAACATATAAAGGAGCACTGAGAAAGGCGGTTTTAAGAGCCTTGGGGTAGAGCTAAAAGCAGCTCCCTTGATTTTATGTTTGAGCCATCTGGTGCTTACATCAGCTACCACTTGTTTTCAAATATATATTATTTGCGACTTTGTCGAGCTGAATAACATGAGCCCCTCTGGTACAGCAAATATTGTCAACGTACAGTGATTTAAATAAAAAAAAAAGAACTAGTCATTGCATGAGTCTGTGTCAATGGAGGTGGTAGTTTCATGCACTGAGAAGAATGCCTGTGTTATGAGAAGAGTCTAAATCTTTTTTCCATATATTTTTATTGTAATTAATACAAGGGTTATATTATATTCACCAGATAGAGGGTACATTACTTCACATACATTGATACTCTGTCTCATGTCTTGGTCACCATTTCCCTCTGCCCACCCCGAGAAGAGTCTAAATCTTTGTCTTTTCCTTTCAACACTAGAGAGAAACAAGCTAATCCTTTTATGAAAAACCCACCTGTGTCTAGAGCCAAGGATAGCATTTATTGAGAGCTTTCTATTTCCTTGGCATCATACTAAACACTTTAAAGGCTTCATCTAATTCAGACACATATAAATTAGAAAATTTTGAAACCCTAAGCAACGTTAAAATTTCAGGGAATTAATAAATGTTTCTGGGTTGTCATATGTATGGATGCATATCCTTAAGAGACTAGGAAAAATATGTATTTAAACCATCTAGAAAGAACACATTCTCTCCTTGTTAACCTGAAAGAGAGAGTGGCTGGCAATGGTTCATTTCACACTTTTGGTTTGACACTCTACTTATCCCATTTGCTCAAAATTTCACTTGGTCATAGAATTTCATAAGATCTAGTCAAAAATCTTCCCAAATGTCTGAAAAAAGAGAAGAAGCAGAACTAGACATACTGGAAGTCTCTAAAATAGTTTCTTTTAGCAGATTTTGAATTTTATAGGCACAAAATTAATAATAGAGAGATAAAATGATTTTTCAAGTCTATTTACTTAGAAAGTGATGGAACTGAATGAGTTAAATCTGAATTTGCTAAACTATAAAGCACTCTTGAGCACTACATAGGGAGCAGTTTATTTCTGGTATAGAGTAGTATCACTCTATCAGAATAAGAGTTTTATAAAATATTTTTTATAAAATATTCTTTAAAATATGTTCCCCTAATTTTTAGGTGAGTGAAAGCAGGGACCATTTGTCCATCACTGAAAGCTCAAGATCCTAAGCTAGGATCTTGAGTTCTGAGGATACTTGTTAGAAGCCAGTTCAGGCAGAAGAGTCCATGAGACTCTTATCTATAATGAACCAGGAACGTGGCATGAGTTCAGAAATTTTAGTTGAAATCTATTGAATGAATTTGAATGGATGCATGATTTGTACTGGTTATCATTCTGTGTTACTATATACAGTAGACACTAGAGCTCATAGCAAATAACATGCATGTTACTGTTCTTTCTCCCAACGTGCTAAGAGCATTCCTAACTGCTGGCTAGGGTATTAGTGCAAAAATCTTCGTGTTATGGGGATGTAAATAGTGATATGAATTGATTTGATTTTATACCTGTGGTTAAGTCTACTTGGTTTCCCAAGCAGATGACTTTGTTTTTCTCCCAAAGATATTTTCAAGAATACGTCTTAATATAGAAAGGATTTAGATCCTAAAAATAGCTCATTCCCCTCCACATGAATAATAGCAAACAAGAACTCTAAAGATGTCTACATCTTTAGACATAATTATACTTGTCCATGGCCTTCTTGTTGAGAGTGTTTCGTCAAGTGACAAAAAGTTTATCACTGACCTGATGTGAGGTCCTTTCAACTTTTTAGGCCTCAACCTTGGTATAGATTGCATTGTCCAATGATAGCAAGGATTGTTATTATTATTATTTTTTCCTTCTGGTCCTGGGGCTTGAACTGTGGTCCTGGGCACTGTCCTTGATTTTTGTCTTCAGGCTTACATTCTACTACTCAAATGACAACTCCACTTATAGTATTTTATGGTTCATTAGAGATAGTCTCATGGACTTTTCTGCCTGAACTGGCTTCTCACAACCATCCTCAGAACTAAGCCTTCTAGGTAGTTATAGATTATATGCATGAGCTACCAATGCCCAGTTGTGGCAAGAATCTTGATAAATCACCTTGAAGAGAATTCCTCATCTTCAGTATCTGGTGACTCTCCATGTTTGGTCAAATTTCTTACTTGCGCCAAGGTATTATCTGATCATCTTTGACTGCCTTCACTGGGAATTACTTTTACCTGTGCTGTTTCTCTTAATTTTCCATCCATTGAGCCCAGGTATATTACTTAGATTTTCTTGCTGCAATCAGAAGTTATCTCTCTTCCATACTGAGATCTTTTGACCTATTGCAAGAGTTCTTAAATAAAATCTGTTTTTTTAATTATTACTATTATTTCAACTACTGTCAGCTCTTTACTTTTTCTTCGTGTAACTAACCAAAAGTACATTTTGTTTTATAATATGCTCTCAGGAAAATTTAGCAAGTGAAACTCCCAAATCTCTCAGAATTGCAGAGAATTCCCATAATCCAGCAAAGATGCTTCTTTGCATTTGACCTAAATATAGGGACTTATCCTGACATTTCTATGTTTTGTAATATGAATTTTATTTATTTGTGTTATTTCTAACATACATATATACACATTCTACAAAAATTAGGTCAGCTTAAAAATTGCATTCTTTAATCTTCCCTTTTTTCTGTTATTAAAATTATATTGAGTATATATTGTATAACAATAAGATTATATTTTGAAGTGCATTCTTTCCCACAGCACATCTACTAACTATAGGTAACACAAAATCTTAACAAATAATTTTACTTTCCCTATTTTTGAGTTACCAATCATATTTCTAAGTATTTCTGTATTTAAATAATAATGATATCTCAAGCATTTCAGAATGAATAATTAATTGCCTAGCCTGGAATCTGTCTGGTATCAAAGTATTAATGCCTGAATTAATTTTCAACTTATAACTGTTTTCATTTACACCTACTTCCTTGGTAGTTATTTTAAGGCAATTTCATCTTTCCCGTCTGTGGCTTATATGTTAATGTATTTCATTTTAATGAACACACTTTAAGCTGTAGAAGTAGGCCAGACACTATCAGAATGTGTTGGAAGTAGAGAAATCTCACTCAGAGATAAACCATTTAGATGAAAAGGTTTAAAAGGAATGATACAATGGAGATATCTTTAATTCATAGCTGAGATATAACTCATCATAAATATATTGCTATAATAGCTTCCATCTTTTTCTAGGAATTAAACACAGATGAGAATTCATATCTATTTTTGCAGAGTTTAAGAAAAAAATTGAGATGGTAGTTGTGTATTCAGGTCATTCCAGAAAATAAACCTGTCTACAATAATGGTCCTAAAATAACTTTTGGCTTAAATGAATTGTGTATTTAACTGGCTGTGATGACAGCCCAAGCAAGTATAATGTGGTAGCATATTTGTAATAAGCACTTTTAATTACGTTAAAAATTCTTTATTGGCCAGGAGCTTGGTCTAGTGGTAGAGTGCTTGCCTAGCAAGGACCCAGGTTTCTTGGTACCACATACATAGAAAAAAGCGTGGTGGATTTAGTATGTCCTTGTTTCTGGATAAATGCCAAATAGTGGAATTGCTGGGTCATAGGGGAGCTCTATGTTTAGTCTTTTGAGGAACTGCCATACTGCTTTCCATAGTGGTTGAACGAGTTTGCACTCCCATCAACAGTGCAGTAGTGATCCCTCCTGGCCACATCCCCTCCAGCATCTGTTGTTATTAGATTTCTTGATCCTGGCCATTCTTACTGGACTGAGGTGGAATCTTAGAGTTGTTTTGATTTGCATTTCTTTTATGACCAGAAAACTATTTACCATAGCAAAGATATGGAATCAACCTAGATGTCCCTCAGTTGATGAGTGGATCAACAAGATGTGGTATTTGTACACAATGGAATTCTATGCTGCTGTCAGAAAGAATGATATTGCCCCATTTGTTAGGAAATGGAAAGACTTAGACAAAATATTAAGTGAAGTAAGCCAGACTCAAAGGAACTTAGGCTCAATGGTTTCCCTCATTTGTCATAATCAGTAGAAACCTTGGGCTCTCCTAGCAGAGATTTGCAATAGAGCAAAACCTTGATACAAAAGGCCATATAGTATGACACTAAATGAAAGGATCTCTAGGATATAGAAACACAAGCCATATAATGAATGATTGCTGTTCTTAAGGTACTATGTTATCTCTCATCTCTTTTGCTGTCCCGTGGTTATCTCATATTGTTACATCTCATTGGTTATCTCACTTTGTTACCTGATATATTGGATATATTTGTATTTGGTTATTTGAAATTGGATAGGGAAGGGGGAAAACAAGATAAGGGTTGGGTGTTGGGGGGAGGGAAATGGGGACCAAGACATGTGAAAGGGTATCAATGTATGGGAAATAATGCACCATCTATCTGGCAAATATCATGTAACCATTCTATTAACTACAATAAAAAATATATGAAAAAAAAGAAAGAACCTGAAATGGTGCTGAGGCTCAAGTCGTAGAGCTCTAGCCTTCAGAAAGTCCAAGGACTGCTCAGGCCCTGAGCTCAAGCCCAACATTGGCAAAAAGTTCTTTATATAACATATTTGTGTTTAATAATACAAAATCTCATCATTATAAAGAATTTAAAACTAAGATTTAATAGTAAGTTAGGCTTTTCAGGAAAGGAAGTAAAATTGCAAAAATAAGTCATCATAATAATGGAAATTCATTGATGTAATTGATAGTTTTGAGACTGCATTAAACACAATTTGCAGTTTGGTGTTTATCTTTATGCCAGTTAGTTATTATATGCATATATTTGGATTGGCAAAGCTTTATTATTATATAAATAACTTTAGTTAACTTTGAAGACTACAATGGTTATTATTAGAAAATAATGCATTATTAGAATATAATGCTTTCACCTACTGAACACCTAGGCATTAAAAAGTAAAGTCAGGTATCAATCAAGTGCTAATTATAGATATTATTATTCAGATAATGCTATATCACTTATTAAAGAGAAATCTTTTTAGATGAGATATTAATCCAAAACAAATACTAGCAGGAGCCACTCTTTTCTCCTGAAGAGACAATGCCTGTTTGGCTCAGAGTTAGATTTGTGTTAAAGAAGCATGAGTAATTGAATAGTACTAGTGAAGCCTTTGCAACCAGAATGCTTTCCTGGGAATTCTCACCTTCCTCGATTTATTACTACCCCTAAGTTTCAAGAAATCCATGTTAGACATTGAATCTCTCTTTTGATGGAAGTTTGGCATGAATCCCACACTCCTGTCTTCCCAACTAAAAAGACTGGGACAAATTAGAAGAAAAATATGAAGTCTTTTTATTTCTTCTAATCAGTGGATGTAGTCTGTGCATCACGCACTTAGGTTTCTTTCTCAGGATTTCCTAAGTTTTCTTTTTTTTTCTTTCCATATATTTTTATTATAATTAATAGAATGGTTACCTTATATGCACCAGATAGAAAGTGCATTACTTCACAAACATTGATACACTTTCTCATGTCTTGGTCCCCATTTCCCTCCCCTTCCCCATACCCCTAATCTTGTTTACTGCCTTCCCTATCCTATTTCAAATAATCAAATACACATATATACAATATATCAGATAACAAGGTGAAATACTGTAACAACATGAGATAACCAAGGGACAGTAAAAGAGATGAGATAACATAGTACATTAAGGACAACAATCACTCATTATATGGCTTTTGTTTCTATATCCTGGAGGTCCTTTCACTGAGCATCATACTATCTGGCCTTTTGTATCTAGGATTTGTTCTACTGTAAATCTCTGCCAGGAGAGCCCAGGGTTTTTTACTGATGATGACAAATGAGGGAAACCATTGAGCCTATGTTCCTTTGTGTCTGACTAACTTCACTTAATATGACTTTTTCTAAGTCTTTCCATTTCCTTACAAATGGGGCGATGTCGTTCTTTCTGACAGAAGCATAGAATTCCATTGTGTATAAATACCACATCTTGTTGATCCACTCATCAACTGAGAGGCTGGTACCATATCTTTGCTATGGTAAATAGTGATGCAATGAACATCGTTGTGTTAATGGATTTAGTCTGTCCTTGTTTATGGACAATTGGGTAAATGCCAAATAGTGGAATTGCGGGGTCACAGAGGAGCTCAATGTTTAGTCTTTTGAGAAACTGCCATACTGCTTTCCATAGTGGTGGAACGGGTTTGCACTCCCCCCAACAGTGTAGTAGTGATCCCTCCTGGCCACATCCCCTCCAGCATCTGTTGTTATTAGATTTCTTGATCCTGGCCATTCTTACTGGACTGAGGTGGAATCTCAGAGTTGTTTTGATTTTGCCTTTCTTTTATGGCCAGAGATGTCGAGCATTTCTTCATGTGTCCATAGGCCATTCTTATTTCTTCTTCAGAGAAGACTCTCTTTAAGTCTTAGGCCACTCTTAATGGGATGGTTATTTCTTTGGAGATTAGTTTTGGAGTGATTCGATTTCTTGAGTTGTTGATATATTTTAGATATGAGGCCTTTGTTTGTTGTATGGTTAGTGAAAATCTTCTCCAACTCTATAGGCTTTTTAATGAATTTTCTAGCTATTTCCTTTGCCATACAGAAGCTCTGCAGTTTCATGCAGTCCTACTTATCCAAACATCCTCTGATTTGTTGTGTTTCTTGGTCCTTGTTAAGAAAGTTTCAACCTGTGCCAAGGAGACCTAGTGTATCTCCTATTCCTTCTTGTAAAGTTTTCAGTGCATTTGCTTTTACGATGTCAATTCTTCTAATCCAGGAGCATGGGAGGTTTTTCCATTTCCTCAATTCTGCTTTAATTTCCTTTTCATGGTTTTAAAGTTTTTCTCAAAAGGATTTCCTAAGTTTTCTAGGTTTCTGCCATGTAGATTATACTGGAAAGTTAGAATGGGAAATATCTAATTATTTAAAGAATGGAAATTTTAGGGAACTAAAGCTCTGTAAACCAAGAATCTTACATGTCCCTAAAAAACAAAAGTCATCATCAAAGTCCTCAACAGACTTGTTTTCTACATCCCTTGTGATAAAAGTATTTTAAGGAATCACGATGAAACTCACTAGGAAGAATCATTACTTTTCTTCCAATAAGGGGCAGCTAGCATGTGCGTGTATGTGTATGTATGTATGTGTGTGTGCATGTACATATATACATGTGTATTTATGTATCTATGTGTGTACAGATATACATACATATATACATACATACATACATACATACATACATACATATATCTACCCTAAGAGCAGCCATTTATGACAATCAGTCTTAGATTGAGATTTTTAGCATTGTTTTCCTTCACCCTTCAGATTAACAAATTACTGCTCACATATGCTTCACATCATACACAAGTTTAAGTTAGTAATCATATCCAATACTGTCCAAGCAAATATATATTTCCTATATGCCACTTCTGATTCATTGGAAGTGAATATGTGCAGGATGAACTTGGGCAAGGTAGAAAACAGTTCCAATAGTGACTAGCAATGTCTGCCAGAGGATAGGTGGACAAGAAGCTGCTGCAAGCCATGTTACCATCTCTACCTTTGTCAATCTTGGCTCTTGATATTATTTGGTGCCTGAAAAGAGATATTTTCAGGACATTACTGGTTAAAAGGTCATAAACCTGATGTAGGTGTTCATGCTCCCAAGAAGTATGTTAGATTATTTCTAAGCAAGTGATGAGCATTGCTGAGCTTGCACAGAACATAGGACAAGCCAATGTAGATATTTGAAGATGAAGATTTTGCCAAACTGCACTTTTTGACAGCTAATGTGGGTGAAAGAAGACTACAGAGATCTATTAAATGAAAGTACATATTATCTAGAAAGACGGTAAACTTTCAGCTTGCAGTGGGAGCAAACTGCTTTTGGAACTCCTTCATTTCTCTGTCTATTCCTGGGGTTGAATTTCTTCATGACTTTTATTCTCACTGGAGTTCTAAGAAAACATAAGTTAATGAGGACAGCCTTGAGGACTTTTGTGCCCTGACTGGCTTTGAACTGTGATCCTCACATCTAAGCCTCCTGAGTAGCTAGGATTATAAACATGAACCACTAGCACCCAGCCAACAATGCGAAAGACCGTAGGAGAGTTACACTTCCAAAATAAATCTGGTAAGGTTTATCTAGTACTTTGAAGCACTGAATGTTCAATTAACCTATTTCCCATGTCTTTTTCTAATGTCTGCATATGGTGATAAATATATCTAATAAAAAGGGTCACAAAACAACAGCTGTGTAGGATAGTAAAATGAAAATACTCGAGCAGGTGTATAATTTTATTTTGCATCAAATGAATGGGGTTGCGGAAAAATTCATTTTTGCAAAGCACAAAAATATAGTTACATTAGGAAACAATGAGCTGCAATGAATGTAGAAATATATATGGGTTTATTTAAAGAACCGAGTTAAGACCTTCCTCACTACAGACCTTCTAGTATTGAGAAGCCCAATAGCTCATAGAGAATTAATCCTTTAAGTTTGGTACAATTTATTTCACTTTCATTTTTAGAACAAAAATGTCTTTGGTAAGGCAAATTTTCAAAAATGCCATAAATCAGTGACAAAGGATATTGGAGAAGTAGGGAGATGTTATTGCCTCAAATCCAGAATTGACAAGCAAGGGCTTGGGTTGGTGACATGTGAATGTCACAGCCTAGGATATTTGGCTTGATTCCAAATATTAGCTAAATCATGCAGATATTACAGGAAGAGCAGGAATTCATATTCACAATTTTTTGAATGTTACAATGAACATCATATATTTGAGCTAAATAAGTTATAATGAAGAGGAAATCTGGTAATAATAGAGGATTTTTTGTAATTCTAATTGTTTACTCCATTGGATTCAGTTAAGTTGACCATTTTACTAAGGCGAAGTATCTCAACATATTTTTTAAACTTTTGATTTTTTGCTAACTTTAAACTTAAAAAAGGAGTTGCGATGTTGGAGCATATTATTCTTTTTATATCCTTTTAATCAATTTCTCCTAGGATTAAACCTTAAATCACCATGGGGCTTTTATTAAATATAAATGATCATTAACTAAAACAAGCATGAATACAAGTAAATTAGTATTATGACATCATTAATTATATTACAGATTGCTTTCAGATTCCTCCAATGCTTCCACTAATATTCCTTATCACAGATTTCTTCCATTCCAGAATCTAACCAAAGATACTACATTATGCTTCATTTTTAAAGCTACTCAGGAACCTCCATGGAATGTCTTTATTGCCTTCTTTAGAGTTTATCTTCTCAAAAAATGTGAAGTTGATTGATTTGATTTTTGCAGAATGTGTCACAATTTGGATTTCTATATAGTTTACATATGGTTTGGCTGAACTTATAGAGTTATGGAAAATATCTAATAGATTGTTGCTATTGCTCTTCTCTTTCTATTATATCAAAGGCTATTAATACTAGTGTTGCTAACTCTAGTCATTTCTCAGCTCAAGGCTACCACTTTACCACGTGAGTCACAGCCCCAGTTCCAGTTTTCTAGTGGTTATTTGAAGATAAGAGTGTCCTCGACTTTACAAATTGGGAGTCTTTCTTAGGAACCTGGTATCTGCAAATGAACTATTGTCATAAAATCCTGCAGCCCCATGAGAGTATACACTCAACACAGTTAGAAAACTGAGCCATAAGAACAGGAGAGGAAGGAAAGCAGAAAAACAATGCCAACAATCCTTGTCAACCCTAATGGAACGCTGAAGTGGGACACCATATTGATCAGAGCAGGGCCAGGAGATACAACATAGCACCGGAGTTCTGGTACTAAGCCATCTCCCCTGATCTCTCCCTTCTTTGTGATTGCTGTTTTTAATGTATTATTTGAAATTATTTACTTTTTCTTTCAGATTTCCCCTATGGTTTATAACCGTTTGACACTGTATTTGATTTTGGTACCCTGTGTATTATATTTATGTTTATCTGAATTAGGGAAAGGAAGGGAAACAACAAAAAGGTGAGACAAAGGCAAAGGGCCAACCAATGCAAGAGTGATATTCAGAAGACAGTATGTTGGAAATGAACTTGACAAATTGGGGGAGCTGTTGACAAGAAATTACTAACTTACATATGTAACTGTAAGCCCTCTGTGCATCACCATAACAATAGAACTAAATTTAAAAAAAAAGTCTCCTTAACTTTAGTGCCAAGGCTGGATTTGAACTGTGATTCTCATATCTTGGCCTCCTTAGCTAGGATTATAGGTGTGAACAACTGTACTATTGTTTTTCTTTATTCATCCTCTAGCAACAGTTTCTCACTGAAGGGAAAAGAGTGAACTTTCATACTCATAGGAAAGAATATAAAATAATTTGCAAATATATGATCAGATCATGACAGGATTTAATACATATTTTGAGAGAGATTTTTGAGGACATATAAATATATTTTTTCTCTTTAAAATTGGCATTTATTTTAATAATCATCAATAGATCTAACAGGTAAAAATTCTTACTGTGATTGTTCTGATGATAAGCTTTTTAAAAAATTTCCATTATTATTACATTTCTTAAACAAAATTTCACAAAAGTAGTTGCTTCTTTCACATAGATGCATAATTTTACATGTATAAAAGTGGAATCAGAATAAGAAGATGGTGGCGGTTCAGCATGAGTCTTTCTGAGCTCTCACCAAGAGACTAGTTCTAGCATTGTAGAGGAAAGATCATACCCAAAGATCAATCCTAAATAAGCTTTAGCACCACAGAGATCTCAGTCAGAGAGGAAAAAGGCAAAAAACAGAGCAAGATTACAGCAGCACACAGAAGATTTTCCAAAATAGACCACATTTTAGGGCATAAAACAAACCTGTGTAGATTCAGAAACACTGAAATCATTCCCTGAATTCTCTCAGGCCACAAGGGCATCAAATTGGAACTGAACATCAATTTCCACCAATAAAAACCCTGTAACTCATGGAGATTGAACAACACATTGTTGAATCACAAATGGATCATCGGGGAGATGAGAACAGAAATTCAACAGTTCCTGAAATTTAACAAAACAGAGCACACAAAATACCAGCTACTTTGGGACACAGTGAAGACAGTACTCAAAGGAAAATTGATAGTTGTGATTGCCTACATTAACAAATTGGAAAAATTGCAAACCATCAATTTAGTGTCGCACTTTAAGCTCCTGGAAAAAGAGCAACAAACCAGCCCTAATCCCAGTAGAAGGAAGCAAATTATTAAAATCAAAACAGAATTAAATGAATTGGAGTCCAAAAAAAACTATAGAAAGAATCAACAAAGCAAGGAGTTGGTTCCTTGAAAAAAGTAACAAAATGGACATACCCTTAGCAAATCTTACCAAAAAAAAGAAGGGAGCACACCCAAATAAACAAAATCACAGATGAGAATGGTAATATCATGACAGAAATTACCAAGACCCAGAGCACCATGACGGAATATTTTCAAAACTTTATATCAACAAATTCCAGAATCTAGAAGAAATTGATGAATTTCTAACCATTACTAACATACCTACACTGAACTAAGAAGACCTAATCCAACTAAACAGACCTATTTTAAGCACTGAAATAGAAATGACAATAAGAGACCTTCCATCCAAGAAAAGCCCAGGGCCAGATGGATTCATACCTGAATGCAATAAGGTATTCAAAGCAGAGCTCATACCAATACTTCTCAAGTTCTTCAACAAAATTGAAAATGAAGGCTCTGTGCCAAACTCATTCTACGAAGCCACTATAATCTTCATCCCCAAACCAGACAGATATTCATCAAAGAAATTCTTTGATGAATATTGATGCAAAATTTCTGAACAAAATACTGGCCTACCATCTTCAGCAACTCATCAAAAAAAAATCATACACTATTATCAAACAGGATTCATCACAGGGATGCAAGGCTGGTTCAACATACCTAAATCAATTAATAAAATTCAACACATTAACAGGAGCAAGGACAATAATCACATGATTGTCTCAATAGATGCAGAAAAGGCATTTGACAAGATCCAACACCCCTTTATGCTAAAAGCTCTGAGGAACTAGGAATCCATGGAACATTTCTCAGTATAATAAAAGCTGTGTATGACAAACCCACGGCTGTCATTCATTAAAGAAATAGACGAGGCAAACGAAAATTTCATGTGGAATAATAAAATACCCCATATAGAAAACAATTTTAAATAGAAAGAACAGTGCAGGAGGCATTTCAATACCAAACTTTAGACTCTATTACAAAGCTATAGTGACCAAAACAGCTTGGTAGTGGCACAAGAACAGGCCTGAAGACCAATGGAATAGAACTGAGGATCCAGACATTATTAACCCACAGACCTATGGCCACTTAATCTTTGATAAGGGAACCAAAAAAATAGAATGGAAGAAAGACAGCCTCTTCAACCTGTGGTGCTGGCAGAACTGGTTAAGCATCTGCAGAAAACAAAACTTGGATCCTTCTTGTCATCCTGCACCAGGATTAACTCCAAATGGATCAAAGACCTCGAGGTAAAAGCAAATGCACTGAAAACTTTACAAGAAGGAATAGGAGATACACTAGGTCTCCTTGGCACAGGTAGATACTTTCTTAAGGACCAAGAAACACAACAAACCAGAGAATGTCTGGATAAGTGGGACGGCATGAAACTGCACAGCTTCTGTATGGCAAAGGAAATAGCTAACAAATTATCTAGAAAGCCTACAAAGATCTTCACTAACCATACAACAAACAAAGGCCTCATATCTAAAATATATCAACAACTCAAGAAATCGAATCACTCCAAAACTAATCTCCAAAGAAATAACCATCCCATTAAGAGTGGCCTAAGACTTAAAGAGAGTCTTCTCTGAAGAAGAAATAAGAATGGCCTATGGACACATGAAGAAATGCTCGACATCTCTGGCCATAAAAGAAAGGCAAAATCAAAACAACTCTGAGATTCCACCTCAGTCCAGTAAGAATGGCCAGGATCAAGAAATCTAATAACAACAGATGCTGGAGGGGATGTGGCCAGGAGGGATCACTACTACACTGTTGGTGGGAGTGCAAACCCGTTCCACCACTATGGAAAGCAGTATGGCAGTTCCTCAAAAGACTAAACATTGAGCTCCTCTGTGACCCCGCAATTCCACTATTTGGCATTTACCCAATTGTCCATAAACAAGCACATACTAAATCCATTAACACAACGATGTTCATTGCATCACTATTTATCATAGCAAAGATATGGAATCAGCCTCTCAGTTGATGAGTGGATCAACAAGATGTGGTATTTATACACAATGGAATTCTATGCTTCTGTCAGAAAGAACGACATCGCCCCATTTGTAAGGAAATGGAAAGACTTAGAAAAAGTCATATTAAGTGAAGTTAGTCAGACTCAAAGGAACATAGGCTCAATGGTTTCCCTCATTTGTCATCATCAGTAAAAAACTCTGGTCTCTCCTGGCAGAGATTTACAGTAGAACAAATCCTAGATACAAAAGGCCAGATAGTATGATGCTCAATGAAAGGACCTCCACGATATAGAAACAAAAGCCATATAATGAGTGATTGTTGTCCTTAATGTACTATATTATCTCTCATCTCTTTTGCTGTTCCTTGTTTATCTCATACTGTTACAATATTTTATGTTGTTTTCTGATGCATTTTATATATGCTTAATTGGTAATTTGAAATAGGAGAGGGAAAGGGGGAAATCAAGTTGTGGGGGGGGAGAGTGGGAGGGAAATGGGGACCATGACATGAGAATGTCTGTGAAGTAATGCACCTTCTATCTGGTGAATATAATGTAACCCTTCTATTAATTACAATAAAATATATGGAAAAAAATGAATAAAGGGAAAAAAGTAGAATCCTCTTTGATTTATAGTAGATTCATATTTGATATTCATCTCATTATGTGTATTGCAAAATCATCCATGTTATAACTTAAATTGTGTAGGCTAAGACATTTACCACTCTTTCAGGTTGCTTTTTGTTTGAGTCCTTTTGATTTGTCCTTCATCCATTTATTCATTGTTTTAGAACACTTTCTTATATATAGGCATCATAAGATATTATAGGTTTCTTTCAGACTTTCCCTGCCAGGCACAGAATCAGTCATTTCAGATTCTGTCTTTTCTTATAGGGTCCTAGTTCCCTTTATTTTAAAATGATATTAGAATCCAAAAATTGAGTGTTCGAAGCACTTATCATTACTGGTGAATGTCTACCTAAACTTGTTTGTACAAAAAATTCGGGAAGGTATACATGTATATTAACCTAGGAGTGCATGCTGAGCAATGTGTATCTCTGTATCGTAGATGTCTGCATAGGTAGTTTGACTTAAGTTCATATTTGTAGCTCCAACTCCACTCAATCACCATATTTTATTCTCGTATTTTCCTATGGTTATTTATTTCACAGATGTTGAAAAATCCATTTCTTGTTATTTATAATGTTTACTTATTTGCTTAACTCTACATGTAATTTTGGTTTCAGAAATATTAACCGTAATTCTCTGAAAAATGAATTTACCACCTATGTCAGAGTTTCTTCCTTTAGCCTCACACCACCAAATCAAAAACAATTTTTACAAAGTTACTTGCATCAGCTCTTTTCTTCCTCAGTCATCTCAGTGTGGTTATATGATTCATTTGTTACACAGTCGGTTGCATTTTTCAGAGTCTGCATTCCATCTGGGATTATCATGATAGTCTGTTGGATTTTTAAAATAATATTCACCTCTTTTGGTGTACATTTTGGTGGCTTTTGACAATGTACAAAGTTGTGTATCTATTATCACAAAGCAACAAAGATTAGTTCAATTACCCCAAGTTTTCTCAATGAAGCCTTTTCAAGTCATATAAAATGGTTTGAAACAATAAATACACTTAATGGTGTAATCAAATTCCTAAAATAGGTATGTAAAATGCTTGATGGATTGTGCTGTTATTTGGCTTCATACCATCTCAGTATTTGCAGGGAGCCTAATGCCCAGCATAGCACATTTCACACAAATAGCCTTTAAATCAAATATAATTCAGTTGGCCATTATGTTAGGAAATTTTCATGGTTTAAAAAAATGTGCTACGTTCTTGATGTTCAAAAGATTCTCCAGATCGTCATTTGAAATATGATGTAAAAATACCATGTGACTAACATTAAAAAAAAAATTCTCCAGATCAAGACTTGGTCCTCCGGTGGAAGTCTTATATGCCCAATTCCCACCCTGGTAATGATGTACTGTCCCAGGAACTCCCATAGAATTTTCTAACAATTGACTACATATCCTTCCCTTGAAGTCCGATATTGATAGTTGTCACTTACACAAATATTGTCCTAACCATTAAGAATCTCTTTTGATAATAATAACTAATGGTAAAAATACAGGAATGGTATATGTTTGCAAAAGTAGCCACTAACTTAAAACTTTCTTTAGTTCTTCTACATACAATTTTATGAGGATATTGAGATATGAAAGACACCTATTATTACTATCTCTGTACTTAAACATGAGGAAATTGAGCTACAGAGGTAATCTCCAGGCTAAAAAGCTAATAAATAGAAGAGCTGGGACTTAGACTCTGATCTTCGTTTTCAGATATCTTTCTCTTCCCATTATCTGTGTTGAAGCTACTCAGTGCTATTGGGAGAAAAGAAATGAAACTCATATATAATTTTAATATGTCCTACACACTGTGTAATTTTCCATTGTATATCTTATCAAATTTCCTGTCATTCTTTAGGAAAAACAGCACCAGTTGAGCATTTAGGATGTAGAGAAGCTGAACAACTTTTCAAACATCACTGGATATATTGGAGCCTCAAATAGTGAAATTCCACTCTTTTCCACTATAACACAGCAAGTTTCTGTTAGGATGATTAGTGTTATTTTCTCTTCAGTCTAATATTTTGTGCATCATGAATGCTAACACTTTATATTTCATGAAGAAACAACCCAGATTTTCATCATTATTTCATAAGAATGCATATGGTTTTATGAGAATAAGCTGGATACCTCTTGTTTTCCCTAAACACAAAAAAATTCTCCTGATTTTGGCTTCTGGCCCCATGAAGGTTAGTCCTAACAGAAATATTCCTCAGAGTTACTCCCTAGAATATGTTTTTCATCTTTTTCAGATAGAACTAGATTTGACTGAGGCTATAGTTCACAGTAACTTTTGGACGTTTCTAGTACCATTGAGAGTTAACTTTATATAAGCAAAGTTGAGAACACTATTTTGTAATGTTGCTTTAAGCATGTAGTAACATAATGGATACCATATCTTTCCCATAAAAATGACTGCAAGTTTTAGGGAAGACATTGTATTTTACTGAGATATTTAGAAAGTCTCATTTTTTTTTATTAACCAGCTAAGTGGATCAAGGACATTTAATATGTTTTTTGTGTGTGCTTTAGGTGTTGATGGTTTGGGTTACAAGCTACTTGATGATACTATGAAAAAAACCCACTATTTTTTTCACTATAATCTTTAGTCATTATACTTTTCTTCTTCAATATAAATGGCCACTTAATGAATTGGAGATGGGGGTCACTTAAACAAAGTAGAATACTAAGCCAGGTGCTGCTGGCTCAGATCTGTAGTTCTAGCTACACAGGTGGTCGAGATCTGAGGATCATGAATCAAAGCCAGCTTGTGCAGGAAAGTTTGTGAAATTCTTATTAATCACCAAAAAATCCAGAAGCAGAGTTGTGACTCAAGAGATAGAGAGAGAGAGTAGCCCTGAGTTCAAGCCATAGGTCTACCACATGCATATCCAATAATGCTCAGACTTTCTGTGTAACACAACACAGGGAAAATAAAGAGTCATTTGGCTTGGAATTATATAGAGCCCCATCTATATCAGCTGCTTCCCCTCTGCACTGTGACTTCTAAAAGCACAGATGGTCAGGTCGTGTGTCAGGTGGACATCCAGAATTTGCGAATTTGAACAGATGGCTTAGGTGTCTTTTTAGTATTATTCAGCCTACATGTAAAAAAAAAAGCAAATGTGACAAAATAGTTTTTGCTCTTTCTTTCATTTTTGAAAATGTTAAGTAGAACATTCATAAATCATTGAGATAAAGGAGACTATTTAATTTTATCTTCACTACAGTTTAAGGAGAACCGTTTTGAAGAACCATGCTTTACAGTCTGAGTAATTGTACTTACTTCTTAAGAGATCATCTTTGAGTCTATGCCATAATTGGTTTGTAGGCTGAACTGACATAGAAGTGTGAAGGTAAACTAAAGGACAGTTAAGATGTTATGATTTGTGGCTAACAAGCTTTCGAGTACCGAGAGTTTGATGCAGAGTTTCATTAAAAAAATCATAGAATATTTGGAAAAAATAAAAATGATGAGTGTCAGTTAAAAATTACATTGTTTTCCCTCAACGGGACTTATACTTTCCTGATGATATTGACCTTTTCTGTCATCATCTGATATCTCAATTTTATAGCATGACTTTGTCCTAGAAGTAATTTTACTGTTTTTAAGGTTACTATTTCACAATTCAGATAATGTGAACATCCCTTCCTTTGCTTTCCCCCAGCCGTCCCCTCCTGTCCCTTCCCACAATAACTTTAAATTTTTGTATGGATATGAGGGAGCTCAAACTACACAGAGACTCTCTCACTCAGTCCTATATTCTTGTCAGTTGTGTTTAAATTATGAGTGATCTACTGTTTTCCTTTTCTTAATTTTATGAAAATGCAACTTTTTCAAAGCAAATGGTGCCCCAAAAGGAATATAAAGTTAATGTGTTTATGTTAAGTGATTACATGAAAATTTAAGATTTGTTGGAAGGCACTGCATCTTTAGCAGACTTTTGGGCAGTGTTGTGGGTAAAATGCATTGCATATTCATAATATAGTACTAAATTTTATGCGGCCTAAGTGTTTATACTATTTCTTCAATGGCAGTTTCCTTAGAACCATATATTTGTGGATATCAAGGGCCTATAATAATAATAAAGTCTCACATGGTATATATTTGCTATTTTAAAGAGCATATATGTGCTCCATGAGGTATTTGGAATGGAGACAGACGGTCTTACCTTCTACTTATGTGTTGCTAGGGAATATTTTCTGTTTCCCACCAACTCTGGTAGATATTTAATCTCCTGAAAAAGCATATCTATAGATTTCACTTGGGAGCTGGCTAGATGAATGGCCAGCGCATAAACTCAAGAAATGCTTGATGTTTTTCTCCCTCAGTGTTTTTATGCTTCTTTGCACCTGGACTCAATGAGCTAGATCACAGAAAACCCACAGAACATGTTTTCAGACTACTGTCCTAAATGTTCACATAATTTTAATTACAGTTCAAGCTTAAATGGATAATTTAAAATATGCTCCAATCATAGAGTGAAAGTGAATTATCATCTATTATTGCCTGAAAGAACTAGAACGATAAATAAATGGCTGGTAGGCCTTTTGTGATCATTTAGAGAACTCGAAGGGCACAAAAAACAATAAATTCATGAGCCAGGAGAAATGACTCTTTTTGATATATTTTCTTGACAGAGGGAAGTTTGAAACAAGGAAAGGGATATAATTTTATTGGGAACATTGCTTTTCCAGTGTAAAAATGAGTGAAGAATTTAATCAATAATTGTTAACTTTTGTACCTAGTAGTGATGGTTGAAAGAAAGAAAAAGTGACTCAAAATACTGAACAAAACCTTGGGGGACTTGTCCTAGCAGGTTGACACAGAGGACTTGAAAATGATACACTGTTGGTGTCCTTCGTCCTGACTATAGGTGACAGATAACCATACTGAATAGGCATACAGAGCAGGAGGACAACCAAAGATGAAAATTCTGAAGTAAATATATACTATGCTTCAAAATGGATGGACAATAGCCAAAAAACATCCTGCATTTATGAAAGGCCTTTACATTTTACATTCACAACTTTAGCATTATCTGGGAAGTTGCTGGAAATGAATATTCTCAGGCTACACTTTATCCCAGAGGGTTTGCATACACTAATATTTGAGAAACACTGATTCAGGATGCCCTCTGCTAGGAGAATGTCAGTATATGGTCTTACATAGCTTACAGCTTTTGTTTCAAATTTTAAAAATTAGGAAACTTGGTCTTGGTTATTATACAATGGTAAAATCATAAGCGTAGGTAAGTAATGAGTTAGCATTTCTGACCCTGTCTTAAGGCTCTGTGTTCTGTTCCCACCATTTTGCCATCTTCTATCAAGTCATCTTTAATTTTATCAGGAAATAGGAGGAAGTGAATGCTCTGTCTACTTAGAACTCAGATTCAATTAAAACCTCAGTGCCATCTGTATTCTTGTCTCCTGTTTCCTTCCTTTTAGTGTCTACAAGTAGAAAGACATGCTTTAGACACTAAATTATCCTACAATATTTGATCTCCATTCTTATTCATAATGCAAGGAAATAAAAAAGTTTTATGTAAAATCACATTTTATCAGTTCTGATGCTGATAGTTCACCTAAAATATTCAGGGCAAGAAATAGTAGGTAGTTATGATACAGTACCCTAAAAGCTATGTCCCAAAAGGATAAAAATTTAAATACATGGACCAAAAACATAATCACTAATTCTGAGCTATAAAGGGATTTAGAGATAATCTGTTTCCATGCCCAGAGACCTAGGGTGACTTTCAATATTCATTTATTGCGGAGCCATGGTTAAAACAGGTTTGCTGATATACATCAGATTTTCTGGTTCATAGTCTGGTTTCATTCTTTTCTCCTACATATGCTATTCCTTTAAGAGAACATTACAACTCAATTAGAGATCAGATGTGAGTGCCCAAATTTACATGGAATTTAAAGTTCAGAACGAGCACTGAGATCCTCTTCGCAAACCTGCCAATGGCCTATTTGTTGAGAGGTAAGTAGGTAGAATGAAAGGCAGTAAAGCCTTTGTGAGTCCACAGAGAAAGACATGCTTTCAATACTTTGAGTTTTCTGTAAATTCTATCCAAAATCAGAGTTGGATCAGATTTCTGCTGAGATTATACTTGACTTAATCCTTGGCTTGAGGTTACTAGAGAATTAAGGCATATTCAAAAGAAAAGAAAGGGGGAAAATAAACAGCTGGAGTTTGTGTGCTTGTGCATGTTTCTATGTATGTATACACAATAGTTTAAGCCTGGCTAAGACTTTTATGATTCATATCATTTCTTATATAGAGACTTCATCTCAATTCTTACTGGTTTGCAGTAATAAGCTATTTGCTTAGCAGGGAAAATATGTGTCTCTCCCTATGATTGCCAAAATTGTGTTGGTCTCTGTGCAGAGCACATTTCCTCATCAAGAACTCATCCCTCTAAAGGGGACAGAGGAACAAGTACTGGCATGCAGACAGGAGCATGCAGAGAGTGCCAGATGACTTTTTGTCTCTCCACTAGGTACATAGTGGATACAGATAAAAAGGAAATGGCACATGAGCTTCGGAATAGAATAGAGTAAAGAAAAAAACATAAAAACAAGTATGATGGATAAACTGAGCCAGAAGATCTTGGAAAGTAGAGTATAACATTGGGGAAAGGAGCCAGAACAGACTGGAAAGAATAGTGTTTAAAGAACACATTGGGTAGAAATACCAAATTCATTAATTATTTTATGAAATTCTTCATTTTAAACATCTTTCTTTAATTTCTGTATAGTTTGGCAATGTATTCTTACTGACCTAGTTCTCTATATAAGGCATATTATGCAAAAATGTGCCATATTTTAACGCAGTTCTTGGCATGCAGAAAAGAAGGCTACATGAAAACAAAGTCAGGCATCGGAGTTACGCTATCACCTGTCAGACAACACAGGATTGCTGGCACCTGCCATGAAATCAGCCACAGGACCAGCTCCCTGAGTTTTTAGAAGGAACTAACTCATCAAGTGATTTTAGAACCATGACAGAGAATAACTTTCAGTTATTGCATAATAAGTGCACAAATTTACCCAGTCTGTAGTAATTTGTTATTATAGTCCTATGGAAGGAAGGCATAGTTTTCAGTGAGAAGATTTCTAATAACACTTTAAACATTAATGTGTCATTATTTTTACTATGCTGTTTTGCCATTAGAAAATGATATCAACAAATCAGAGCAAGAAATTAATAGAACCCTGAATATCTTATATATAAGAAAACCCAGACATAGAGAAGACAGCATTTGAGTAACTGAGCATGTGCTCTCTCTGTCTCTCTCTCTGTCTGTCTCTGTGTTTCTCTCTGTCTCTGTCTGTCTCTGTCTGTCTGTCTGTCTGCCTCCCTCCCTCCCTCCCTCCCTCCCTCCCTCCCTCCCTCCCTCCCTCCCTCCCTCCCTCTCTCTCTCTCTCTCTCTCTCTCTCTCTCTCTCTCTCTCTCTCTCTCTCTCTCTCTCTCTCTCTCTCTCTCTCTCTCTCTCTTTAGCAGTTAGTTGCTTGATGCCAGTGGCTCAAGCTTGTAACCCTAACTACTCAGGAAGCTGAAATCTGAGGATTACTATTTGAAGGAAATATGCGTAGGAAAAAGAATGTCTGTGAGATTCTTTACTCCAATCAACCACAAAAAAAGAAAAAAGAAAACACAGTGGAGCAGTGATTTGAATGACAGAGCATTGCCAAGAGCAAAGATGCTCAGTGACGTTGCTCAGGCCCTGAGGTCAAGTCCCAGTAACCAGGACCAATACAGAAGTATTGAGTTCATGCTATTTTCCATCAGGGAACTATACTGGTCACCTGTATGCATCTATCTCTTCATCTACTCCTGGAAGCATTGTCTGTGAGATGCATATAATGTCCTCTAAATTAAATAGCTCTCAAAACATAATAGAGTTGCATAGGAACACAGGTTGAGTTTGACAGAGCATGTTTGCTTCCAGAGCTCACTAAACGTGCTGTATAATTCCAGTTGTGAATATTTTGGGCTGTTTGGGGATAATGCTTTCTTCAACAGCATTTGGATCTTGTTTTACAATGCAATATGGACTTTCAAAATGGAAACCACTACTGGAGAACATCAAGTTAAATGAAGTATGTAGGTTCAGAAAGACAAAAAACTGGAAAACACTGCATAACAATAAAATGTATTTATTGACACTTATATTTTAATTTCATAGGATTTTCATATGTCAAGAAATATTCTTATTATTTCTCCAATTATTTAAAAAGGTTAGCAGTCACTGTTGGCTCACCACCATACATGGCAAATAGAAAGAGCTCGCCATGAGATGTTATACTAAAAATATACTTTTCGTACTAAGGCTTTACTTATTCCAATTTTGAAATAAATATTTTGTTTCAATTCCTGTTTTTTTGCTGACATAGGAAAAGAACCATTATATTCTCTCAGGGCATTCTAAATATTACTCATATATGAGAAGTTTGGATCCTTTAGAATGTAGGAAGCACTTGATTTACTGAACATTGGTTTCATCTGTGCCTTTCATGGACATATTTTATGAAAAATAAACATGCAATTGGTACCTAGTTTATTAATAAATAGAACTCAGTGGGCTACAAATATGCCACAGGTATAATGTACATTGCATATACTGGGTATTCATATTATTTTTGGAATATATTAAATGCTTGGTAACAAAGTAACTTTGTCAAGATGCAAGTTTAAAGCTAATTAGTGCTAACAGACAGAATTGAAAATTTATAAGAAGTAATTTTGTATGCATACAAAATATGAAGTACATAGAACAAAAAGGAGACACATGGTCGTTCAAAGCTTCCAATATGATGTAATAGTTGATGTCAAATATTTCATACAGAAATTTCCTTTTGTTAAATGATTATTTGTCAACTTATCTCTGAGCTCTTTTTTTAATGGATATCAGAATGAGCCCTTGAACAATGTAAAGTTCTGATACAGAGGAAAGCTCATTTTATTTCAACTTTATAATTTCACTGGAAAAAATGCAAAATTTTTGCTGCTCTTCAAAAGGAATATTTTTGCTGCATTATGATGGAATAACCTTGCTGTATTTACACTGCGTTCATTACTACAATTAAATTATCATTATTTTACTTATTCATATTGCCAGTCCTGGGGCTTGAACTTAGGGCCTGAACACTATCCTGAGGCTTTCTCAAGGAAAGCTCTACCATCTAAACCACAGCACCACTTCTGGGTTTTTCTATATATGTGGTACCAAGGTCAATTCCAATTTTTAAAAGAAGGAACACATCTCTCTTATAGCACAGAAGGCAATTTTTTTCAGAATCCAATTTAATTGGCTACGAAGCTCTTTTATGAAAGAAAAAGTGAATATAGCTTTTGTCTAGAGGGGATGTGGGTGGAAGACAGAACAAGGGAGGATTTGCTTCTATAGTGGTATCTTCTTATTTTTGGGAAATAAGTTCCAAAGAGTTGTTCGAATGTGTGAGACTGGATCATATATACATATATATATGTATATGGTACTGTTTTATGCTACCTATGCATATCTAAAATAAAACTGTACTTATGTTAGATACATTAAGAGGTGAATAAAATAACTAAGTTAGAATGATTATAGAAATCGACTATATTAAAATTGATACTTATGAATTGTTTATCACTGGAATTTTCACTCTATGATTCAATACATGTTACTGAAACCATGAAAAGCAAAATCATGGATGAAAGTAGACTACTGCCTTGAAAAGGAACAAAAGAAGATTTAGATAAGACCTGTGTAATCCAATCCAGGACAGCCCCTGCAGGTGGAAAATGAATGGTTTCAAAAAAGAAAAGTGATCAGATAGTAAAAGAGTATTAGAGGGATAGGAAGCCATTCTAGAGCTGGAGTCTTTCCAGTTGGAACCTTAACTTAAAATGTTGGCCACTGAAGCATAAGACAGTTGATCCCCACTCTACAAGCAAAGAAGGACTTCACATTTTCTTTCCTATGATTCGTTCATGGAATCCTCAGAATGACTAATCCTAGATGAAGAAGCGATATCTATGTCTCTTCTGGATTCCATTAATCTTATGAAGATATGACAACTCCATAAGAAGAGGCTAGCTGGTAGGATCATAGGAGACCAAGGACTCAAACATCTGACTTTCTTATGATGAAAGGCACAAAACACAAATGAGGTATCTTTCAGCAAGAGTAGTGTTTCCTCTTCTTATTGATATATATGTTTTTAATCTATATCTTTCAAACTATTATCATATTTAAGCACTTTGAATGGATACTAAAGCAGAAAAGTATAATGTAGATGCATTAAGCATTCAGAATTGTTTTAGTGCTTTGAGCTATTACAATGGAATTCATAGGCTAGGTGACTTATTAGCAACAAAAATTAATTTCACATCATTGTGGTATCTGGGAAGTACAGAGCAAGACAAATGTGATAACTGTTGAATGTCTGTTCTTCATAGATGGTGCTTAAATATTAGAGCTATTAAATCTTCGAATGCTTTAATGAGAGTTAAAATTTATCCTATTTATGCATAGCCTAATCTGTATCCCAACCCTCTCCTCTCTTCTACCTATTCCTTTCTCCACTCACTCCCTTTCTTACCTCTCACACCATTGAGTATTATGATAGACTTCGTATTGAGTATTATGATAGTATTTATCCATTGTGCCTTTCTGCATTTATCCACCCACTCCTACTGGTCCCCTGGTTCAACACATATTTGAGCTCTTTGATTTCCATTTGTTCAAAATGCTAACACCATAATGTTTCATTCATGCATATTCTATACCTTAGTCAACTTGATTATGGAATAATCATACTATTTATTTGTCTATGAGAAAGGTCCTATTTTGGGTGTAAGAGTCACAAATGAAAGAAAGCATACACTCATTTTCATTCTGAGTCTGGCTTGTTTTACTCATGAATTTTTCCAGGTTCATTCATTTCCCTGCAAATAACATAATCCTGTTCTATCTGGTGGCTAAGAAAATTCCATTGAATGTGTGTGTTCAACAGTGCACTAAGATTCTTCTAGAATCTTCATCAGCATTTGGTGCTAAGGCCCTTTCTGTGTAGGGTGAGAGGGAATGACAGTATTTTGATTTGGATGTCATTATATTTACTGGTCATCTGAACATATTCTTTGAAGATGTGTCTATTTGCCTCCTTTTCCCTTTTATTGGCAGCATATCTGCCAGTGATTCCCCAGGGTAGAGACAGCAGCTAAGCTTTCCTTGGAGCCTTTCCTAAGAACACTCTCCTAGTCAGTATTTAATTGACTACTGAAGACACTATCTCTTCCTACAATCATTACTTCAGGGTTCATAGTTTCCATAAAACTTTTGAAGAAATAAAGATACAAAATTTAACAGAAATCTTGAATAAGTTTTCTGATTTTTTAAAATTTAATTTTATTGTCAAAGTGATGTAGAGGGTTATAGTTACATGCATAAGGTAATGAATACATTTATTGTTGAACATTGTTAACTCCAACTCAATTTTCCAATAGTTTGAGGACAACTGGAATAAAGAGTTAACAGAGAGAAAGTACTCCTCAAATTCATTAACAGAAATGTAGAGAATGCTATTTCATTTTTGTTGTATTTTTTTGTATTTGTAACATGTTTGCAATCTCCTTGACACAAAATTGATTAAGTTTTGCCAAAGCTGGTGCAATTTCAAAAGTGAAATTTTATATACATTTTCCTCTGAATGCAGTAGCTGAGTTTCAGAAAGATGACTTGAAGGAAGATTGTTGTAAAAATCATATTGCTAGAAAAAGGTAAAGATGATATAGAAATTGATAAGTGCTTTCTATTACACATACTTTAGTTTAATAGTTCATGTTTTTTGTGAACAGTTGCATTTTCTAATAGTAATGTTTCTATGTGGTTATTTCTTTGCTTTGTGAACAACATTCAGGTAAATCCTGCATCTGTGCTATTATTTGATATCCACATAATGGAAATAAACATATAGAGAATGTGTATGTGTGTGTGTTTATATGTGCATGTGTGTGAGAGAGAAGGTGTATATTTGTGTGGGTATTCAGTATTCTGTTTTATTAAGTCCAGACTTCCTGTGATAATTTTTTTCTGTTTTTCAGGTCACAAATAAAATACATTATTTTGATATACAGTCACTGTTTGTGGCTCACCCCTAAATTATATGGGGAGATTCTAAACACCAATGGAAAGGTGTTAAGAGGTATTTGCTTTTTCTTTTGCTCTTTCTTTTTTCTTGCCAGTATTGGGGCTTGAACTCAGGGCCTAATCTTTCCTGTCATTGGGCTTTCCTCAAGGTCAGCGCTCTACCACTTGAGCCACAGCATCATTTCTTTTCTATGTATGTGATACAGAGGAATTGAGCCTGGGTCTTCGTGCATCTAGGCAAGTACTCTAAAACTAGGCCAAACTCCCAGCCAAGAAGTTTTTTCTTAAGGAAGTAATTCAGTCATAAGGGTAAATCTCTCATGAATAGGGTTAATGTCCTTTCAAAAGAGAGTTCTCTCACCTTTTTTGCCTCATGAGGCTATGATCAGAAATTAGTTCATAACTCAGCAAAGGCCCTTGTACAACAGAGCTCAAACATTCTCGCACCCTGATCTTGGACTTCCAGCTTCCAGAGAAGTAAGAAATCAAGTTCTTTGTTAGTCGCCCCATCTATAGCAGCATAACTGGCTAAAGCAATGAGTATCTACAATAAATATATGGTTTCTGAGATGCGTAAAATGATACGATTCTATCTCTGTCATTAAATTACTTTGGTGTCAACAAGAGCAATTTTTATTTATTATCAGTCAAATTACTGATTTCCTTAGATGTTACAGTAAAGTAATTTTCTCATCCCACTATGAAATGGGCCTTTCTGATGGGGTGTATACACTTTAAATCAGAAAGCCTCTCTTATCCCTCAAAGGCATAGTAAGCTCAGGTGCAGAATCATTTCTGCCTAGTGTGCCCCTGACAGATTGTCCTGATACCTGTGAGAAAACCTGTGAGTCAGAAGCAGGGCTGCATTTCCAAGATTTCTTGAGGACCTGTGGGGGTATCTATGCATTCCAAACAAGCAGAATCAGATAAGCAATTTATTCTTTATCCATAAATTATGTATTGAAATTATAATGTGGCAAGAAAACAAATGCACACAGCGAATCTCAAATACATAAAGTAAGTTTGTGACTACAGTGACATGAAAATGTTTGCATATGATATACATATGCAAAATCTACAAAAATATAAAATTCTCTATATATGTGTTATCTATATAATAGCTGTTAGCTGTTGTTAGGGGTAATATATGAAATTTAGAGCCTTGCACAATTCATTGAATCAGTTTATATAGAAAAGAGTTTGACTAAGGAAAGGACATAATATAATTGGATGACAGAAAGGAAGGGGATTGAGAGAGGAAAAAATCGAGTTCAAAAATAAGTCAGGTTAGTTTGATCATAGGAGAGAGAGAGAATAAGAAAGACAGAAAGAGATGTATATGAGTAACATTTAGACCATTTCAGGCATAATATTTGTTTATCATTTTTTATAATTATCAGTAATGATTCATATTACTCCTTAAGGTTCTAAAGGAATATTTATTCATTTAAACAATAAAACCCTATATTATTGGGGTCACATATAGTTCTTGCCCTCACCAAGTGCAACTTGGAGATGATAAATATTTATTTGGGTTATTTCTAGGGAAAGTTGCAGAATAGCTACTTAGCAAAAGGAGGCCGAAAGCATCATTATATGTGAAGTCATTGAGGGAGTCCCTTCCCACCTGAGCTGTACACCAGCACTTGAACCATATTTCAGATGACCCTGGGAATAGTTCAACACAAGTATAGCTTACCATTGGTCACTGATCCTGATTTCTTTCGTTAAGTACTACCAGTTTATTTTCCAGTGGTAATGGTAACCACACTGAATATTCAAAACAATTTTTATAGCTTCAGATATAATATACTTGTTCTCTTGAAATACATTTTCTTAATACATATGCACACACACACACACACACACACACACACACACACACAACATACAGTTCCAGGAGGATATTTTGCCAGTCCTGGGCTTGAGCTCAGGGCCTGAGCACTGTCCTTGGACTTTCTCAAGGCTAGAACTCTACCACTTGAGCCTCAGCACCACTTCCAGCTTTTTCTATATATGTGGTACCAAGGAATCGAACCCAGGTATTCGTGCATGCTAGACAAGAACTTTAACCACTAGGCCAAACTTCCGGCCCCCAATAAAGTGTTTTTAAAGCACTAAATATAATCGGAAATAATTTGTCTAGTATTTTGTTTTCAATGTGTGGACAGACAAAATCATTTTCCAAGGGGAGCCTAGGGTTGCAAAGGATGGTGGAGAAGGAATTGCTGAGTAAATTTCTGTCCTTTTTAAAAAGAGATATTGTGGTTGAACGAGTTTGCACTCCCACCAACAGTGTAGTAGTGATCCCTTGTGGCCAAATCCTCTCCAGTATCTGTTGTTATTAGTTTTCTTGATCCTGGCCATTCTAACTTGAGTGAGGTGGAATCTTCGAGTTGTTTTGATTTGCATTTCTTTTATGAGCAGAGATGTGGAGCATTTCTTCATGTGTCTATAGGCCATTCTTATTTCAGAGAAGACTCTCTTTAAGTCTTTGGCCCATCTTTTGATGGAATGGTTGTTTCTTTGGAGAGCTCCCCTATGACCCAGCAATTCCACTACTTGGCATTTACCCAATCGTCCAGAAACAAGGACATACTAAATCCACTAGCACAACAATGTTCATTGCAGCACTATTTACCATAGCAAAGATATGGAACCAAGCCAGATGTCCCTCAGTTGATGAGTGATTCAACAAGATGTGGTATTTATACACAATGGAATTCTATGCTGCTGTCAGAAAGAACGACATCGACCCATTTGTTAGGAAATGGAAAGACAGAAAAAATCATATTAAGTGAAGTAAGCCAGACTCAAAGGAACATAGGCTCAATGGTTTCCCTCATTTACCATAATCAGTAGAAACCTTGGACTCTTCTAGCAGAGATTTGCAATAGAGCAAAACCTAGATACATAAGGCCATACAGTATGACACTAAATGAAAGGACCTCTAGGATATAGAAACAAAAGTCAGATAATGAGTGATTGTTGTCCTTAATGTACTATGTTATCTCTCATCTCTTTTGCTGTCCCTTGGTTATCTCATATTGTTAAAGTATTTCAATTTGTTATCTGATATATTGGATATATTTATATTTGGTTATTTGAAATTGGATAGGAAAGGGGGGAAAACAAGATGAGGGTGGGGGTAGGGGGAGGTAAATGGGGACCAAGACATGAGAAAGGGTATCAATGTATGTGAAGTAATGCACCTTCCATTTGGCGAATGTAATGTAACCCTTCTA